>NC_135184.1:26761251-27063216 GCF_041146795.1 Maylandia zebra | reverse complement strand
TGGTGAAAACCTTTGATCTCAATGAAGCCTTTTTGCAGGGCTGATCAATTTAGTGCGAAGAAAACAAAGCATTTGAGTTTTAGCTATCGCTTTTCAATCACAGACTGTACAAAGAGTTACACAGATGGCATCTACAGGAGGTGAAAACTATTTAGCTTATTTAAGAAATGTATCTATGCTGTGCACTCATACTAAAGAGAACACTTAGAAAATGGAAGGTCACAAGCTCCACGTTTGCTGTCCAAGGAATTGAAGCGACTTTGCAGACAGAGCAGCACAGAAACAGCTGCTTCGGCTCTTTGTAAAGTCACCGAGATGACACAGCGGATCATTGCTCTTGAGTGCTCTGTCTAAATAGATGCTGCACTTTGCATTTTGTTTATCCCCTGTTGCCATGGGGATTGTCACATCCAGAACTGTGCATGTGTGCGCATACGCTTACTGGTTGTGTGGGCCCTGCCACAAAAATGTCAGCTGTTATGCCAGACAGCACCCCCCCAGGTTTTCCACAAACAGAACTGACACAAAACAAACACGAAACTGATCGCAAAACGAACTGAAATCGCCCAAAGTTTTCACTTCCTAGTGCCTCCTACAGGGCGGTTCACCATTATCTACTTTATTTTCTGCATCTTGCATTATTCTGTCCCCCTACTGCTCCTAAAAAATCTGAATTCCTCGTTCTACCGTTTGCAGATGGACGACATAGACGCCATGTTCACTCACCTGCTCGGAGAGATGGATCATCTCTCTCAGGTGAGTTTTCTTTTCTTTTTTTTTGTTTTCGATTTGATTTGATTGTGATGCTGTAACTGATGAACATTTAAGGTACATGGTAATCCCTGTAAAAGATTGGAAAATGTGTGAATAGTGCTTCATGTTGACACTGTGCAAGATGCCATTCTTTTGAGGCAGGAACAGGTTAATGAAAGTGAATAATCCACTCAGTGTTTTAGTCATAATCTGGGCATTGTCTGATTACAGCCTTTTTGTTTTTGCAAGACGACTGTAATGCTGACATGTGAGGTCATCATCTGTGGATTGGACTGTGGGCAATGGCTGCAGATTTCCTTAAGCACACATAAGCTGCTCATCATAAAACTGCAACTCGCCAAGAAACACATTATACACTCATAACTGATTGAAGCCTGGGTCTGAGACTTGGCGTTAGTGTCAATTTCCAACCCCTGCATGTAAGCTGCAAACGAGCACGGCCCTGAGAATGGAATCAATCTATGTTCAGTATTACATCATGCTTACCAGAAAGGCTCCATTTGTCACTCTGACTTGCATCCTCTTTGGAAAGCCATCACAGTGATAAACACCATTTCAAAGACTATTAGGAGAATTCGCGAGAGAAGCATTTAGAGTTAAGCGTCGACCCCCAGAGACTCTTAGAAACAAAAGGATTTAAATGATTCCACTTATTGCCTTGATTGGGTTGGTTCTCTATGCTTTACTGCCTCGGAGGTAGAAAATCTTTTTTAAAGGAAAGTATAAAAAGGTCTGGTCTAAAGAGGCTTGGAGGTGTCATTTACGGAGCAGCTCCAGTATGACCAAATGTGTTATTAGGCACAGTCAGCAGGGTGGAACAGCCTGCTCGGAGGCATCATTTTGTTTCCAGGTTTTCTGCCCAGGTTGTTTATGAGTGAGCCTGCAGAGACAGAGCATGTTAACAATTAAAATCATACAGTTTGAGTCTGTTTCTTGATAGCAAGTTTTTTAATGGTGGGGACACTGAAATATCAGAGCCATTTCCTTAGTTCGGAAGGCCCAATTATAAATCACTGATTATATGTAATGTTGTGATGAATCGTTCTTTCTTAACAAACACACTTGTGATTTATTGTCCCCTGCAAACACTGAGCGCAATGTGTTTCGTGTTACCGATTTAGCTCGGAGACAGAGCGTGATGAAGTACAGGGAAACAAGTTACCAAGAGACAGCAGTTCAGAGTATTTTGAGGACACAGGGTTTCGATTTAAAGCGCCACCTCAAACTATGAACTGTTGCTTCCCTCCAAGAACACGACCTATGTGATCATACATGTGTTTTTCACGACATGCAACTGTAATTCATGGCTGTGGGGATGGCGGGGGGGCTCTGATGATGTCCCTGCAGAGTCTGAAGACTGAAGGTGACTCACCAGAAGCAGATTCTGCGGCCCAGACAGAAAAAACCTTTTCCATTGGCTTCAACGACCTGAATGGTGAGTAGTCATGCAGATGAAACTGTTTCACAGAAGAAAAGCGTTCCCCTTCAGCCTCCGAGTAGATGCTATGGCATTAATTTGAAAATCCAAGGTGACTTCCTTCTTGAGTTATCACATTAACCAAGCTTTTCGGAAAACTTGACCGATGGCGGGGTCCCATTTTGACCAAGGGGCAAGGTGACTGAGACTTGACGTTGTGGAGAATTTTAACCGATTCATCTGTAGTACCTGATGAGCTTTTTATGGCCGAGGTGCAAAAAAGGCATATCAGCAATTTGAAACAACCAAAAGCAAACTGTGTTTTAGTGGAAGGGGGATACAGGACACTGTACGCTCCTAGTTTCCCAGGATTCCCTGGTATTCCCACTGGAATATGCTGCTCGTTCATTTTTTCTCAATAGATGTACCTTGCCAGTTCAAGTTTTGAACTAATCAGCTTTACGTCCATGATTCTCCAACTCACCCTCTTGAGGTCATAGTTAAACCCACACATCTCCTTACAGAGTCGCTTAATGAACTGGAAGACAATGATCTGGATGCTCTAATGGCTGACCTGGAATCAAAGTCAGCCGCGCAGGAACCCCTTACTTCTGAACCAAACATCGGCGGTACAAACGATCAAACTGCACCACCCGCAACAACTCAGAAACATGAGCCAGCCACTGCCCTTCCTCCTCCACCAGGCACAGATGTATCCTGCAGGAACATGCAAATGGTAAACCAAAGTTTTGCACTGAGAGAAAATATAAAGTCAGAATTTCCTGGACATGGGGCGTCAAAAGAGATTACGTTCTTCTATGTTTCCAGAGAGAACCCCAAACAAAAGCAGAGAAAATAAAACTAGCTCTAGAGAAGCTGAAAGAAGCCAAAATGAGGAAGGTAAGATCAGCAGATTTTCTTTTGTGTGTGTGTGTGCGTGTGTGTGTGTCTCATCGAAGCTTGCATTTAATCTTGAGTTAAAGTAACTGTGCCTCTCTCAGTTGATTGTGAAGGTGCTCATGAGTGACGGCAGCTCCAAGACGCTGATGGTGGACGAGAGGCAATCGGTGCGAGAGGTCTTGGACAAACTGTTTGAGAAGACGCACTGTGACTGCAGCACTGCCTGGAGTCTGTGTGAGACCAACCCCGAATTGCTGATTGGTGAGATAAAGACACACACACGTAAACATGATAACAGGTAGTCAAAATAACAGAGGAGTCTTCCTCCCCTCACTCCCAACTGGTTGCAGCAGGTGGCTGCTAAGCCTGGTTCTGCTGGAGGTTCGTTCCTGTTAAAAGGGAGTTTTTCCTTCCCACTGTCGCCAAGTGCTTACTCACAGGGGTATTGTGTAATTGTTGAGGTTTTGTCTGTATTATTCTAGAGTCTCTAATTTGGTGCTATAGAAATAAAACTGAATTCACTTGAATTGAGCACACATTTCCCACTTTCCAAAGTTTTTTTGTGGAGTGTCCTCCCTTAATTTGCTTTTTTGTCCATTATTTCAGAAAGAACCTTTGAGGATCATGAACATTTGGTGGAACCACTGTCTGCTTGGACTCGGTACAGTGAAAACAAAGTCTACTTTTTGCCAAGACCACAAAAGTATGTGATGTTCACAGACCCTCAGGTGAGCAATATGGTAACAGAGCACCTGCTTCTTGGTGAAGTGTGATTATATGTTATAATGCTCAGTCAGTAAACTGTGCTTTTCTCATCTCGTGAAGATATTTTACATGTGGAAAAAGGATAAGGCAGCATTGAATGCGATTAACCAGCAGGCTAAAGATCTCCTTGTCAAGGTCAGTCGCAGTGCCACATTTTTGCATCTCATTGATGGCGCCACGTTTCAGTTTTGCATTTCATGCCATTCCTCTGACGCTGCAGGAGAATTTCGGGGGTTCGACTTTGATCGTTCCCGACCTAGAGGGCACACTTTACCTCAAAGAAGATGGGAAGAAGGTTTGGAAACCGCGCTACTTTGTGCTCAGGGCTTCGGGCATCTACTTTGTGCCCAAAGGAAAAACAAAGGTATAACAAATCAAAGTTTCTATTTGTATTGTTGCTTAAAAGAAAACAGGTTTAGCAACCTGAGTGAGCAAAGTCATTTCTACAGCTTACACCAGGCTAGCTGTTTTCTGCTGCTCGGCTTTAGATGAAGCTGATCTCAATGAGGCCTGTCTCAAACCTGAACTGCTGTAAACATTTAAGCTACATGTAGATACTGTGATAGCTGCACTGAATTCCAGCACATATAACTTTTTGTTGTATGTATGTTGTGTATATATCTTCCAATTCACTGTCACCAGAGCTGTAGCCTATCCCCAGCTACCATCGGTATCCTGCGACAGGATAGGCCAGTCTGTGACAGGGGGGCCAGCACAGAGAGACAGGCACCAGTTAACCTAACCCCACAGCTCAAAGACACACATCCACACAGATGTTGGATTTGAACCCAGCACTGTTGCTGTGAGGCAACCACCACGCCACCATTGCTTGCTAACAACAACAGTTTGCAAGTTGTTTCATTCCAGTTAGTCCTTCATTATGAAATATAATATGATCAAGATTTACAAAATAGACTTAATTTTTTATTCAGCATGACCCAAAATGATGAACCATGAACTCAGCAGGAGTGTTTACAGAGGTCAAGTCAGGAAGCTGTTTCCGCAGACTTTTTGCAAACACGTCTGTCGCCATCTGGTGGCCTTCAGACAGAATGCAGCTTTTTAGGCACATCATGTTGTAAGCACAAGACCCTTAGTCATAGACGTTTTACTGTTTATTACTAAAATGTAAAAGCCAGTTCAATGAGGAGAGATCCTTGGGGGCTTATTGGCTCAAAGAAGGCGGGCAAGAAGGTGATTGGACTAGAGTAATGATGTCAGTATTGAGATCGACCGCGTGGGAAAGCGGTTGTGAGGTAAAGAACAGAAAAGCAGCGGTAAAGCAGGCAGATAAAGGAGTGTCTTTCTAACTGGAAATAAGAGTCGCTGTAGTGCACGCCTATCGTCTGATTTTGTCTCATGTGAATTTACTAAAAACAAAACCATCTTAGTGATGACGCAGCCCTGCTTTCTTTTCTTTTTTTTAGCAACAGTTCAGGTGCATATTTCAGTTCACTGCTACTGCATGTCATGTACAATGTAGCAAAGTCTTATTTAGATCACTTCTACACACATACAGCAATTGAGTTGACTAACAAACATCATCAGAATCTTGCTAATTTACAGCTTTAGTAAAATGTTTTTCACCTGATTTAGTGCCAGGCAGTTCACTTCCCATTTATTCAGCTTTACAGAAGGACTGCTGATCGTAAATGTGTAAAGCTGAACATGTTGGTCAAAACTGAGTTTTTCCTTCCCACTGTCACCAAGTGCTTGCTCATTTTTCCCTGTATTACTGTGGGGTCTTTACCTTGCAATAGAAAGCACCTTGAGGCAACTGTAGTTGAGATTTTGTGCTATATAACTAAACTTGAACTAAATCGAATTGTTAAAGCAAGTATGAGAGCAGCCAATAAACAACAATCCAAGAATATTTTGCCTGCGTGTGAAGTGCATAATGGCATCCATCTGAGCGGTCAAGCATCACAGAGCTGGAAAGACACGAGGAAGAGCTGGAGAAATGAAGATGGACAATTTGAATTGCTGCCTCGCCGACGCTAAAGGGAAACATGTCGTCTTTGTCACTAAAACGGAGAAGACAAACACCGCCCGTCCAGGCTTGACACCAAAAATCGTCCGAGTGAAAGAATTCGCAACACTGTGCGAGGCAGATGTGCAAATCACAGACATATAAGGAATCATTTAAGGAGACATGGATGGAGCAGACGTTTGTGTCTTATGTGTCTACATGAGAATAAGAGCAAAAAGAAGAAGTAAAGTACGGCGCCGTCATCCGTTGGTCATCTACAGTTCCAAGAAGTGAGACTTTGAAGTTTCAGCTGAAGATCAACATCTTTTGACATGTGTGAACATGATGTGTTGAACATTGAAATTAAAGGGAGATTAACAGAGATTAACAGTATAATTTCCATGGTACTGAGCGTGAGTGTGAACTCGTGGATTTGCATCAGAGGCCATCTGCCTTGATTTTAATACCTACCACAAGCGCTGCTAAACAATGAGACAAAATCACAAACATTTTGTTATTTTATAAGGAAGCCAATGTCTGAGCTTTTGTTCTATGTATCTGTCTGCCATAGAGTCATAATATCCTGTTGTTTTCTATATTCCAGTCGTCCACTGATCTCGCCTGCTTTGTCCATTTTGAAAAAATCAACATCTATATGACCAAGAACTACAAACAGAAGTACAGAGCTCCCACCAACTTCTGCTTCATGCTAAAGGTCAGCTCAGCAGCTTGAATCTTAAAGTGGCGATGGCATCAAGAAGCCCTTTATGCAACTTTCCTATTTCTTCACGCTTCTTTCTGATCATAGGCTGATGTTGCAATCACACAACAACAAAACCGCTGTAAACAAGATCAGCTGTTTACTCGGGACCCTTCTTTGTAAAGTCACAGTGTAAGGACACTTGCATACTTATAAGAAAAATTACCTGAGTTACCATTTTTAAGTCTGAGATGCATCCATTCTCATTAGTTCAAGTAGTCTGATCTGTTTTAAGCACTCTGAAGGCTTCCTGAACATACAAGAATAAAACAGACCAGTGACCAGAAGTGCAGAGTGCAACAAGAAGATTGTGGTTTGGTTTTTATCACTTATTTTAATTCAGTTCAGGGGCAGGCCTAAACATGGAGTGGTGCAAAGTGCAGACCTGAGGTAGTACTATTTGAAGGCCATGTAAGTTTATATCTGAGGGCTACTCAGCTGTAGCTTAAGACTCATACTGACTCATATTGTTCTCCATTAACATGTGTTTCAAATATCACACCAACCGAAGTGACCGCAGTTAAATGATACCGGATGCACTCAGCATACAGCTGCACTCCAGCACAACAGATCAAGATGGCTTTTTTCAGATGATGCAGTTAAGTGAGGAAGTGGTACTAGAAAAACAAAACCTCAATTGGTTTCGCCCATACTGACCAGTGGGTGCAACCTAGTTTCCTGTTTTTGGGGTCGTTTCTCAGTGTGTTAAACAGATTCTTCTTAGCTGTAAGAATTTGACCAGACAATCACGTGCACTCTGTAGATGTAGTGTTAGTCACGCGTAAGATTTCCACAATGACAGTGGCAGAGCAATGATTTAACCCTTCAGTGCTTATTCACGGCCCACTCTGTAGTTACAGTTTGGCATGGCCTGCCCTCTGCTGGATGCTTTTGTGGATTACAAATATATATTTTTACAGAAGCACCAAAATCTAGCATTTAATTTAATATAAATGAGACCCACTTCCCTACCTTTGGAAAACAGTGGGACATTTTCTGTGTGTCGCTGAAAGACATCTTGAGTAAATGGTGTCAGCATGATGTCACAGGATTTGTAACTGTGAGCTTAAATGTGCAGGTTTGGAAAGATGTTGGCTTTTCCCAGGTTGCTAAAAGAATTAGACTTATGGGTAACGTAGGATGCAGCGTTTTAGAGCCTTCTGATACCAGAAAGCATACCTGTTGACCATTTCTTTCTCTTTTCTCCCCATCAATGAAGTGGACTGTGATACTAAATGACTGGCCGTCCTCTTTGGCATAAAAGCTTTCTTTGTTGTCACTCTTTTCCCAGCACCCATGCATCCAGAAAGACTCTCCCTACATCAAGTTACTTTGCTGTGATGATGAAAAAACACTGGTGCTTTGGGTCAACTCCATCAGAATAGCCAAGGTCAGATTCAGCCCAACTGTAGCACAGCTCGCTTTGCCATACACAGTGAAATTAAAAACCGTGTTCAAACGGTCCACTCGTTCAGGTTGATGGATGGAGTCTACACCTTTTAGAAACTACTTTTTGGTGTGTCATGTAATTATGTGACTCCAGAAATGTCTGCCACGGTGTGAATGAATGGACAGTGCAAACACAGCCCTCTTTTATACATATAGAAGATATATGTATATATATGTCACTGTGTCCTCTGTGTGTGTTCAGTATGGAACTGCCCTGTATAAAAACTACCAGGCAGCGATGAAGAGAGCTTCTCCTACGAAAACCCTTCAGTCTGCTGCATATAAAGGTAAGTTTCAGTGTCTGTACTAAGATATAACTATGTTAGAATAATGAACATGCTGATCCTCCTTAATGTTACTTGCCCTTAGAATTGCATGCAGATATATTGACATGCAAATTTCCAGAAGTATTATAACAATCTGTGCACTATGAGTGAAAACGGTTCTTTGTGTGCTAAAATAAGGCAACTGGAAATCGTTAAGCTTGTGAAGACATTCATCCTCACATCCTTCTGCAATTTTAAAAACAAAACATGGATAGGCGTTTAAACCCTAGTGGGGGTCGTCCTCTTTGGTGGTAGTCGCTAACCTTCTAATAATCATGTACATCATCACATGAGCCATGGTGTGTAAAATGGCTTGGGTCATTACTATCACATCAGGTTAAGAATGAAACCACGGTGAGACTTTGCCCCACCCTATTGAACTCAGAACCTTCTTGCTGTGAGGCAACAGTGCTAACCACAGTGCCACCGTGCTGCCCAAAGCCCCAAATATTTGCTTATTTTACGTTGAGTGATGAAATTTTAAATTAAAATTGTTTAGCTTAAACTATTTCTCATTGTACAGTTATGAACCCATTCCCATAGTTACTTTTGCTTTACTTTACTCTTGTGTGGCCACAGATCATTAATCTCTTCGTATCCCTCCCGACTGATTTATCTCTAAGTTTCCTTTTTTGGAAATATTCTTGTCACTACTGATGCAGCGAGTTGGTGTTTGCAGCCCATTCATGTTGCACTGGTGGAACAGCTCCTCCAGGATGGCACATCCATGTTTGGCATCACTAGGTTTGTTATGTCTGTCAGTACGGTCTCAAGAGTGTTGGCGAGATACTAGGAGACAGCCTATTACATAAAAAGAGTTGGACAGGGCCAAAGAAGGCCAGCACGACCAGTATCTGCTCCTCTGTGCATAGAGGAACATAAAATGACGTCCAACAGCCTACCGTTTGTGTTTCTGACCAAGCTGTTAGAATCCCACTTTGTGATGGTGTCATGAGGACCCCACATCATTTAGTAGGACCTGTACTCACAGCCCAGGACTGTGCAGCTTGACTGCCAGAAAACACCAGAACTGGCAGGTCCACCACTGGCACTCTGTCGTCTTTACAAATGAAAGCAGGCTCATGTCACAGGCATCAAATAGTCAGATTTTATGCTGCCTTCAACATTATTCAGTGTGCCAGTTTGGCAGTGTCATGTTGAATGACGAATACCACCCTGACTGTTGTGAACTGGGATGAATTTGTCCAGCCTATCATTAGACATTATGTTCATGCTGTGAGGACTGGGTTTCTCCTGTTTCCGGGCAGTAGCCAGCCTCATGCAGCCCAAGTGTGTAAGCAGTGCCTGGACGTCGAAGGCGCTGATTGCCCATTGACTGGCCCTCACCTTCACCAGAGTTGAATCCAACTTTGGTGAATCCAACACTGCCAAACAGCGACTTGTCCAGGAGCTCAGTGATATCCTGATCCATGTCTGTGAAGAGATCCAGCAGGACACGATCCGATTTCTGACCAGAAGCCCAGAGGCTGTTGGGACTGGATGCAGCTACACAGGGGCACCAGTTGGATCAGACTGTGATTTCAGTTTTGAACTTTGTTTTTTTATGTGTTTGTGTTTTTTTTAGTTTGTGCTCGATGAATTGAACAATCTAAATCAGCAAAGATTTTCACCCTGAATATTTCATTCATCAAGACTCGATGTGTGTGTTACCTTTTTTATTCATTTTTTGAACAGTTTCTTTGTATCATCTTTGTATTATGTTATTTTCGGCATAAAGTCCTGAATATTTGAATCTGAAACTCAAGACTTCTTAATTTCATTCTTATGTGTCTTTACAGAAAAATCCAGTGGTCACACCCCTGAGGCGGGTCTATCAGCACCCAAAACCGCAAACCATACTGAAGACTACGAATATGAGCCACCACCCGACTTCATCCCTCCTCCCCCTCCAGAACGTACATCCTTTTGAGACTTTGTGTACATCGTGAATTAATCTCAGATAGCCTCGATTTAGCCAGTTTCTCCTAAAATAAGGCTGCAGTTACACATAAACACATAGCAGTGGTAAGATATAAGCGCATGTTTTGAAAGTTATTTATTCACAAATCTATATTTATTTGTGGTTTTTATTTGGGGGCACAAACATACAGTAGACAGCATGTTTACAGTATGCTGCAGATTGTTTCCATCTTTTGAGACAGCTCATTGGCACAAAACTCACAGTGCTGTCATTTGTTTCATCGAGCTGTTTATTACAAAAAAGGCTGTACATAAATTTCAATGAACACATCCTATGTACAAACTGAGAGGAGAAGACAAATATCGCATTCTGCTCCAATGAACATTAAAGTTTCAGATGTTTTTTTGTTTTTCTTTTCATTTCCACAAATGATCATAAGAAAACGCACATCAAAGAAAGGCGCCTTGACCTGTGATGCCCTGAAATGCTAGAGACGTTAAGTGGTAAACATTACAAAGTTTTGCACATCGGTGGTTGTCTCATGATTACTCTATGAAAAAAGTAAGTATAAATAAATCATTTACATAAAACTGCTATCGAATCCTTCCTTAGCAGTCTCACACATAAAAAGAAGCTGAATGCAGAGCTAGAAATACATCAGGTAGAAAAAGTCCTCACAAAACAAAATGACCTCATGATGGAATAAATACAATCAAGAAAGGGATGTAGTGGCGAATCATTCACTGTAATGACGTTTAGATACTTCCATGCTTTATGAATACTGTCGATATGATTGAGTCATATTCTGCCTAAAAACCTTGAAAATGTTCCCTTTCAAAATAAAAGTTGAATGCCCCTATTATTCTAAAGTACACGTGATTATGTTCATATGACTTGTTACAAACATATATTCTGAGACAGGCATTATATTGAATGATATTTGAGAGCGAGTTTGCACCAACAATCACTCCGCCAGAACAGGCATCTCATTTCGTAGGACAAATCGGAACTTTTAAGACCTAAAGATTGAGATTCCTTCCTTCACTGCAGGTAGCGGGTGTCATTCGTGTGTAGCACAGAACGGACAAAAAGACATAAAGCGACTCCAGCTGAAGCACATCACCATCGCCGAGTCACCTACATTCACTACAAACACAAAAGTGGCCGAGGATTACAATCAAAACGATCGATAACGACACTAAAAGTCCTTTGTTACATTTCTGTGTGGGAGGAGTCTTGGACTTGAGGTTGTTTGGGTTGGTGATTATGGTTATTAAGCACCAATGTAAAGCACCGCACCAGCAACCACTGAAAGAACAAACAAAGCCTAAAGGTTAGTTGATACTTTGGAGATGGCAACGCTTGTGTTTGTGATAAAAGCCATGATGGAAATAAAAGTCATCACAGTTACCGCTAACTAATCAGTGCACAATGGAAACAACATGAAAAAAAAAACAAGAAAGCCACACGACTTAGTCCTTCCTCTGCTTCGCGTCACGAAGCAGCAAGCACGTGAGCGCTCTGCTACAGTAGCTGGACAGCATCGACAAATACAGTGATGGCGATCAAGACGATATAGTTGTGACCTAACGTAGAAAAATAAATGCCTGTACACAACCACTTTGCCTGAATCACGTTAAAATGGCACTGTGGGTGATGAATAAAATTAATTTTCAAGTAAAAATAAAGTAAAAAGTAAAGTAAAAAATTCTCAAAACATCCACTCTTGGCACCACGCCCTTCCCCCCACCCACTGACGCTGATGGAAACACTGGTGAAACACACTGACAAATGTACTGTACTGGCAGCTTCTCACATTACAGTTTATATACAAGTTAGAGAACAGAAAGAGACTCCATCAGAAAGAAGAAACTCTTTTCTTTTTTTTGCGATCAGTCTATACACTCACTTCAACCCCCACCAACAGCAGAGAGCATACTGAATACACAGCTCCTTCTGGCCATTATCCTCCTTAATATATTTTTTAAACACCTTGTGTGATTTGGACGTCAACGGCACATTCAGCTGTGTCCTAATGCACTTGATGACGTTCGTTTGTCCTTTTCAGGTCTCTGATAATGTAAGATCGTTGTTTTTCAAAAGGAAGGAAAGAGCTGGTCTGATGGTCTACAGTACAAATAAACGAGAAGGAAAAAGTGTGCAGCACTTTACCGTAAAGCGGTTACACTGTCTCGGTAAAACTGTAGCAGTGCGTCACTTTCTGGATCTACTGCATACTCGGAAAAAGCAACACTACATCTAGATTTACTCTGTATCCACTGAAGTTGTTATTGATGTACGTCATTTTGTCGTGAGGCAAAATGTTGCTGTTTGATGACAGTGGTGGAAAAAAAAGGCCTTTACTTCCAGACACAGGCCTTGCAAAGCTTCAACACCCTCCTACTTTGTGCGGCATCTTATTTATGTATTTATTTTTTTAATAGGGTAGATCAAACCCTTTCCTCTCCCCACAAAAGAAGAAAACTACTTATTAATTCACCATGGCACTTCATTCCAAACTGTATGAACTGCTATCGCTGCGCCGCATACGTCTGTACATCTTCACGGATTACCTCTGCAGCGCCATCACGTGTGGGGTTTTTTGTTTGTTTTCTTTAGTCAGCATAGTGCATGATCGACTCAACATAGTTTCCAGGGAAGAGTCCAGTGACGCCGTTGCAGACGCCTTCGAACCAGCCATCGTCGTTCTTCTTGATTATGTAGATGATGGCCCCTTCCATGAAGGACAGCTCGTCCTCCTTGTCCTTGGAGTAGTCGTAAATGGCCACAACTGTGGAAAATGAAAAAAACAGTAAAATGGCTCATTGCACTGGTGAAAGTCTAAATACAATGATTAACTCGGGGTACTAACCTTTCTCTAAGTAATTCTTGGGAGCCCACTGGGGGTCTCCATCAGCATAGGGATCGTTGTAGTGAACCACTGCGGCCTCCTCTTCCTCGTAGTCTACAGGTGGAGGCGGAGGAGGGGGAGCTGGCTCTTCAAAGACACCAATGTCCTCTGGGGGAGGTGGAGGAGGTGGGGCTGGGCTGTCTGTTACTGAAGCACGGCAGGAAGCAGAGGTGATAAGGCATTAAAGAAATAATGAGGAAGGAGTGTGTTCAGATCTCTCAGTCTGGGGATATTTCAAAATGTTCTCTTGCACTGTGATAGTGTTCACCTTTCAAAATCCTATATATTTTTTCAACATGTTACTGTTATGGCCTGGTCAGGTCAGAGAGACTAGTGTGCACCATGCACCGTTTCTTATATTTATTTTAACATATATAATTATCAAGCAACTATGATCTAAATCATTCCAAGTCTTCTAACTGTGTACACACATTAAATGTTCAGTGATTTAACTGCTCACTAGAGGGCAGCTGTGGGTCCCTTTAGTTTTTAATTGGACACTGATCCTGCAGCATCAGTTAATACTAGCACTGATCCAAGTCCCCGTGGCACTCATTTACTTACTAATCATTTATTATTATTATAAACTTCCTATCAGTGAAACATCAATACATCTTCTGCACTACAAGTGGCTGTTTACAGTTCCCGAAATATTCAGTTAACATTATAAAACAGTCACTCTGTATCACTTCTGTAAACGTGAAATCTCTCAGAGGATGCTGAACTTTCCTGGACACAGTTGTCCTCAGTAGCCGTTGCAGTCTTTCTATTTATTACTTCTAGTACTACAACTACCAGCCATGTTCTTCAGTTTATCCTGTAGTTGTTTAAGTAACGGTGGCGCTTAATCACACCTGAATGTGTTTTCTTCTTTCTTTAAATGACAGGATTCATTTAGTAGCTGTGTTATGCAACCACACACGTACTGTAACACTGTATGATTTGCATTTTTAAATTCGTCCAGTGAGAAGTGAACAGCGGCACTTCTCAAGCGCATACTTCACAAGAATACGACGTGATAAAATGGGTGGATTGGTGTGATTTTGAAAGCCCTGACTTTTTTCAGTCTTTTAACCAAATAAGTTCTCGTGCTAAGAGAGTCCTCTTGGAGCAGGTCTCCCTGCAACTTTGTAGTCTCGAGCCCAGTGATTAAAGAGAAACTGCACATCTGATCTAATTCATAAGCTTGCTCTTGAATTAAAGAACTGGCACAGGGGACTGAAATTAATGCAACTCTCCAATCTGCCTGCATAACCTTTTTTACAACAGGTCCAACAGCTCACTTTGGAGCTGTTAACAGCTGAAAACGCTTCGCTATAAAACAATAGCTGACTTTGGTTTTATTTCCCCTTGTATAAACACCACATACATTAGGCTTTTAGTAACGCAATATACTTCAGGCAAAGACAGAGCAAGACCATTCCCATTAAAAAAACATTAAAAGGCACTTGTACTGGTCCCCGTTTCTTTGTTTTTTTCCTAGTATTAAAGTGCTTCTCTTTGTGGCATTTTCTCACAAGAACTCGCTCGTTAAACATCAGTATTTTCTGTGAGGTGACCTCTTTTTAGCAGCAGACCTTTTCTTTGTTTAGTCTAGAGATGGCACGATACCACTTTTTTATGTCCGATACCGATACCGATATCATAAATTTGGATATCTGCCGATACCGATATGAATCCGATATAGTGTTTTTTAACCAACAAAACTGTTTTTTAAATATCTTGCTGCATTTTGTATAAGTTCATACTCAAGTTTAAAACAACAACTACACTAAAGCTATTCTGTTATACCTGTATACAAAAAAAATGTTTCATAGTTCAGCAATACTGATCAATCTAATAAACTTAGACCTACACCATCCTCCCTATTCTGGTATTTTAAAGAGTACTTAGTGTAAATATTAAGCAATCTAACTAATAGGGTTCCAACTCCCAGCAACAACAAAAATAAATAAATAAAAAATAGGGAACCACCCCTCACGCTCCACCTCATGATGCTTAATCGACGTAATCAACCTTAATTTGATGCAGTGTGAAAAAAAATGCACAGAAATCAATTATTTTTCAAGAAATATTAAATAGATTCAACATCTTTCTTCAACAAAATTGCAGACTGCACAGATGGTACCTTCCCAAAGGAAAAAGTACTATAGCTTACTAGGGTATATATATTAGACTTAATAGTTACTATATACAGTAATGGACTTCTATTCATTTTGCATCAAATTAAAACTTTGGGTGTCAGATAATTATTTATTAAAAGCTAGACATTTTAAATGAGAATAAGAAAGAAAAGTATGTCTTTGTGCCCCTTTTCCCTGTTCATGCCCTATCGGCCCCCCTGGCTAAACTTTGCTAGATCCGCCCCTGCACAGTTACCAGCCGTCAGCTACGTAGAAAAAGATCCTGGAGTAGAAAGTAATAATAAATAAATTGTAACAACAGCTGATCAAGCTTAAACGTGCTGCTGTTGTTCAGCCGCTGGTTTCCTCTGTCTGGTGCAAAGTGGGCCAAAAACAAACAAGAGAGACTACTCCCGACAGAAAAGCCGATCAGCTGATCATTAAGCAGTTTCATGATTGAAGTAGCAGCCGGAGAGCGAGAGGCAGTCGCTCGTTAAGCTTAACGCAGGAGTGCTTTACAAACATTCAGAGTTGGACTTACACACTTGCTTTACTTCTCTCGGGGATAACTTTGTCGGAGATGAAATGCTGGGTTGCTAGCGAAGCTCCACATGCTATCCAGACCACCGACAGGTCCCGCATGCCACAGCCGCTCTATCACGTGATGCATACTGCTCCGACGTGCTAACGTTCTGAGGTGAGTTACGGCGTGTTGCAAGTTTTGTGAGGTGCTTTCGTGATATTTAATGGATCGGATTACATTTTTTATTTTTCTCCGATATCCGATCCAGTAATTTAGGTCAGTATCGGACCGATACCGATACGTAATATCGGATCGGTCCATCTCTAGTTTAGTCAAAGTGATTAGTGTTCAGACTAACCAATCAGCTCTTCTTCCACATGCACATTAATCCCTGTTGCTGGTGGTGGAAATATAAAACGTGCCGCTTCCTGTGCACCAGAAAAACAAGAGAAAAGCCACCAGCTGATTTAGCAATAATTATTAGTTTAAGGCCAGTTTAAAAAGTGCAAACTACACACACTAACTCCATTGTTCATGTCGTTCCATGACTCGTGCAGAACTGTTCTTCGGTTCATTGAACTAGGGAGACACAGATAGTTTGATCTCTGCGTCTTTGCAGACAAGCGGCTGGTGAATCAGGATGCAGCAGCGGGTCACATTTTCTCTCCTCAGTGGACTGAGAGGTTTCAGTGATCTATCACCATGGCAACAGACAGACATCTGAGGGTGCTCCACCCTCAGCCATGCATCCAGCGCGATAAGGTAGTGTGAGTGTAGCAGTGTGTGGGTCCTGAAATGTGCTCAGAGCCCTGTCTAGTGCACTGGTGACGTTGCGTAAATTTTGTGCATGCTGAGGTTCATACCTGTGACTTTTGCACATGGCTGTGTTTGTACAGTCTACATTTCTAACTTTAACGGTACATGCAGGTATACCACATAAGTGTATGTTTCTGTCTGCTTTCTACTACTTACTGCTCTCCTGCATTCTGGCCACGAAGCCGGTCAGGGGGATCTGTGGGGTCAGCTGGACCACAGGAGGAGGAGGTGGAGGAGCCACAGACACTGGAGCCACAACAATCAGGCAGAAGGAGCAGCCGAGAGACAGAGAGCAACGGAGGTGTTTGGACAGGGAGAAAGACAGAAGACACAGAAAAAAGAGCAAAAGGGCATCACAGAGAAGAGAAAATCCAAATTGAGCATGTTGCAAAAGAAAGAGGGGAGGGGAGACAACAAAAAGCTTGTGAGCAAGCAAAAATAGCACAGAAAGCATTGCTGAGCAACTCGATTGAAAACTTCCAATCAGTGTTCTTTTGTGCTGCGTTTTTCAAGCTGGGCCGAACAGGCCTTCATCTAATCTCAGCCTGAGAATCTACCTCATCAGCATCTGTTTTAAAAATCAAACGCAAAAGCTGCAGCGTTTTCAACGCGGTGAAAGAAGTGCAAAGCACGACGCAGACCCAGAAACATGACAGCTACAGCTGCAAGATAACGCTTCAGGAAGACAGATACGGCTTCTCAAAGAATTTGCAGGAATCTCACTAGAGCAGTATTTTTGGATGCAGTTCAGCATTTTGGCTCACCTACACCCTTCACTTAAAAAACCTGTACCAACATAACCTGCATACATTCCCCTTAAAAATCTTTTTGCTGCACTGTCTCATCGTAAGATTAACCCTACAGACAAACAGAAAAACACAGCTGTCCTCACTCAAAGACATGATGTCACACACAGGCATGCCAGGTCTGACTCATAAATCACATGTATCGAGAGGGCGTCTGTAACCTCGCTGAAGTAATGTCCTAATATTCCATCGCGCTTTCACATCTATCCACAGCTACACCCTGTGAGATCAATGAGCTCCATCGTGTAATGAAACAGCTTTTTGTGCTGTTAAACCTCTGTAACATCCACCACGTGTCCAAACGTACCTTTTAGCTTCATAAAATTATAACAACTACACAGCAGACATCATCAAGATTATGCAATGTCTCAGTTAAAGCCTGTGGCTAACCAGGCTCAGTGTCATTGTCTCTCTCTCGCTTCTCGACAAGACAGACAGCCTCCTCCTTCTGTATTCTGTGCCAAGAAAGACAGTTTGTCCTTTGAGAGGAGCCATTAGAGGAGAATGGCTCAGAGAGAAGCCTGCCAAAATAAATTCTCCTCATTTGACAGAAAATATGCATTATGTCCTGGGTTTTCCCTCGTCTTGCAGCTGCGAGCATTTTCTACCCTGAAATGCCATCTGCCTGCTCACCGGTCTC
This sequence comes from Maylandia zebra, assembly GCF_041146795.1. Taxonomy (NCBI): domain Eukaryota; kingdom Metazoa; phylum Chordata; class Actinopteri; order Cichliformes; family Cichlidae; genus Maylandia; species Maylandia zebra. The sequence goes on along the minus strand of NC_135184.1, from coordinate 27,045,116 downwards.
CCTGAACAAGAACCTTCCTCCAGCTGACTAAAATAATAATGTCATAACTCAATTAGAAAAGCTAATGTAACACTCCGCGTAGCAGGGCAGAGGTGGGGAGGATTCAACAACCCCGACTTCTGTTATTACAGTTCATCATTCATTTTCATTAGCCCCTGAAAAGGCTAGCCCGCATAGCTGTTAGACGAAGAGGACCAAACGCAGAAGTATGAGTGGCCAAATTCTAAATGCGTATTTCATTATATTAGGACAGGATGTGAACTTCTTGCTCCCGAACCTATTTGTGCAGATTATCTCTAAACACCAAGTGCTTCAGGAGTCCTTTGACATTACCTGGGTTCTGAGTGTATGTTGGGCCTCCGTTAAGATGGGGCTGCTGGGAGGAGACGGAGGGTGCGCGGCGATACGTGCCAGTGGCCGACACCATGGAGGCTGAGGAGGTGGTGGAAGAGTTGTGACGGGAGATCTGGCGGGAGATGGTGCCAAACTGGGACATGGGGATGGGACCCAAGCCGGGGCCCTGGGGCACAGAGGCCGACGATGGGGCCACTACAAGAGGGGAGAGCCGGTGTGAGCAGCATTTATATTCAATTTACTTTATTGAACACACCACTACACTTGCTCTCTCTGTGCCCAGTGTCCCAGATTTCCTTCATGCCTTGGTCAGAATTTTCTTGCATAGCAGTTTCTTTACTATATATTTAATACTGGTTTGAGCAAAAGGTCAAAAACATGGTTATGAAATATACATTTTCACTAAGGCTATATGCCTGCGGCACTTTTTCCATTATTATAATGTGACAGAATACACAAGAGTAAATCTACATCCTGTCAGTTTTCTAAAAAAACAAAAAAAAAATCTATCCCAACTTCTATTCCAGATTTAAAGCAAAACTTTGCTCAGTTTAGAGTCACATGCAGGAGACGAGGAGACACAGCAGCGCTGGGAACTCACCTTGCCCCATACTGGGAGGAGAGGGTGTGGGAACTGCTAGAGGGACACCGACTCCACTGCCTCCACTGTTCTCCCTCCCACCACTGCCACCACTGCTGCCACTGCACGGAGAGCAAGGGGAGAGTTCGTGGCAATCAGTAGAAATGTGTGAGACAAACTTAATTACATAACAAAGTTTGACATCCTATCATTAGTCTCTCATATGTCACTCTGTCTGCAACAATGTGCCCATCACTATGGCAACCAATATCGATTTCTGCGAAGAAGTTGCGGCACACGTAGAAGAGAAGTTTATGTAGAAAAAAGGAAGAGATCTAAAGGTCAAAAACACAGACTGAAGGAATTAATAAAGAAATGTAAATATCTCATTTTTTAAAAGTCTTATCTGCTGATTCCTATTTTACTAATAATTTTTTACATTTTTTTGTAACCAGACATTTCAATTTGAAAAAACACTGGTGTTTCCCTAGTGTCAGGAAGGTTATCTGATGTAAAAAGCAGCATTTTTAAATAAGAAAACACTAATCAGCCCTTTCACATTGTCTTCATATCTGCACCAGGTTAGAGGGCCTCGTCAGTCTCACTGAAAAAAGTTACAAGCTCCCCATTCCTACAGAAAACAAACTGCAGCATGTCTCACTTTATCTAACACATTTTAAATGCTCTGGTCATTTCTTTACATTATTGCTTACATCGGCTTATTTCACTCCTCTCAAGTGGTTTAAATGCATATACTTAACATTTGTGCCCCATTTACCTGTAGTTCAGCTGTAACGTGGTAAACTGCAATCGAAAACAAAGTTTAAATGGATCTGTGCTACCTGTGTGTCCTGGGTCTCTGATTGAGAGACGCTGTGCGCGCGGGGCTGTGCTGGCTCCCGAGTCGGGCCGGGCTCGTCATGTAGTCATTTGGCACCACTGGGGGCTTCACAGGCTCCAGTGTTTTGTAGGGAGTGTTACGTCTGGAGTCAGGTGAACACAGGAAAGAGGAAAGTAGAGTTTGTTTTCAGTTTCATGAAAGTAATAGAATAAAATAAAGAATAGGGAAACTTTAAACATTTGAACTGTTTGCTAAAATATATCTCTGCATTCATAACCTACTGTGTGTTTCATTGGTTTGGCAGGAAGCCCCAGTTTAACAGAGACCAGATGGGACCACAACCTCTTACACCACGCAAGTTAAACTGTAGGTTCTTACCCAAGGGTACCACGACCAGCCATGGGAGGGCTTGGAGGCTTCTGTGAAGGTGGGTTGGTCCTTGAAAGGGTCCCCCCTCGTCCCGCCGCATTGTTCCCATGTTGCTAGACAAAAAAGAGCAAGTTAAAAGCCTGTTTTTCTGTAACGTAGCGATTTTCCTACCAATGAACCTGACTCTCAGGAGTCATTTCAACGATGATGAACAAGCAAACTCGGATGAGGTTCACCTGTACTGTATGAATGGAGAAAACACAAAGCACCAGTATGAAGGTGTCTATTGTCTTACATAAAGAGTGTATGATTAATAGTAATAGATGGATGAAGAGATTGTAAATCTAATTATACAACATACACATGAAATATCTTATTATATATACACTGATCCTGCTTTATTGGACTGCCTTTGCACCAAATCCGATTAGTTTCTTACTGTAAAAAAATGTGTAACTGATTAAAGGTGCACATCCTTCTATGCGTCTCAAAGGTAGAAAGACATGTTTCATGGCTTCATGGGCACCTTGATAATGTAGCTCTGAACATCAATTTATGGACAATAAGAGGAGAAATACAAGCATCTCTTACCTTGGCCTTAAGCCACTGAGTGCAAGCAGGCAGAAAGAGAAGACAAAAAACAAGCTCATTGGTTAAAGACTGGTAACAGTAACTTTGTACCCACACTACATGATGCTGACAGAGAATCAAGAAGAAAAAAGGAAGGGAGTGTATTGGTGTGTTCAGAGCAAGTGTGAAGTAAGGCTTTTCACATGAATACAGTTGAGTGTATTTAGACCATTTCACAATCCACAAATACTTTTATGTGGGAAAGACTGTGAACCACTACCGTGTGTGTGCTACTAATTTTCCAGGTCACAGACTGCTCATCACACTGAATCTATAATTGCAATTTTAATACTGTTCAAACTATACTAGCAGCATAAAGGAGGTTCAATTTATAATAATATAAAACTGAGGAAAAAGGCAACTTAAAACATTAATACATTTAATGTTTATCTGATTATTATATATTATTATTGCTAGCCTTTAATGTCAGTTACTCCTATGTTCACTTGAACACCTGCCTGCAGTAGAAGTCACACCAAATAACCCAATTTAGGTTTTAACCAACACAGAGGAAGAGCTCGCTTCCTTTTGGTCCACTTTGTACACAAACATTTGAAAAAGAAAGGACATGGAAACACTGTTTATGTTTTGTTTTGTCCCCTCTATGTCTGTATCTGGATCTGTGTTACAGACTGTAATCAGGATAAGAGTCACTTTAGTGTCTAGTCGAGGAGCGGCTGAGCTACATGCTTTAAGTGTCGTACCAGGAAAATAAAAAATTGGGTAGTAAAGTGGTGTGAGGTCATAAATAACAACAGAGTCTCTGAGTGGCTGTAATGTGGCTAAACCTATCACCATGGTAACTGCCAGAAAATGCCAAAAAAAAAAGCCATTACGGTGAGGGGTCGAACACAGTCGTCCACACATGCATGAATGGGTCTTTCCAAGTTCGAGAATGATTTCCCATCTATCCGTGGATAAATTCCCCTGGACGTGGGGGAGAAAAGGGATGGGGGTGGATGAGTGCTCCTCTAAAGCTTGAGGGAATCCACCTCAGCCAAGAGGAAATGGGCTGTGAGGATAGAGCGCTAATAAGCTGCTAATATTTCCCAGCACGGCAGGAACACAGCCCAGACTCATAAATGCAGGAAAGCAAAATTACAAACATACCCCCACACCTGCATTAATATACCTCTGAATATAGTGTATTTCTATGTGGCGGCTGTAACAGTAGTGAATAGGGGTCGAAACTATATCACAATATCTCAAAGAAATCTGCAATAATGATTTTTCTGACTTCATAGAAAAAAAATAGTGAGCAGTGTCTTTTATCAGTGATTGGAGTTGGAGATACAAACAAAGTCAAGGCCATTTTCCTTCTTTTCTAATGAGCTACTGTCACTTTATTTTGAAGTCTAAATCTAAATATAGCGACAAGGTGCCATGAGCAACAGCATACTGCTAGGAGCAGTGGTACCATTAAAATCTTGATATCCTTTCTTGATATCCAATCACATTCATTCTTATAGTACAATAATAGTGACACAGTGACTAAGCATAAGTCAAATATAAGAAGAAAACTAACCTGGATAATGTTTCCCTGCTTAACCCGTTAAGAAAAAGTCAATTAACTTTGAAACTTCAGCAGTCACCAAATAAAATCCCACCAAAAAATTAAATCTAACTCTCGCACACTGACTTGCTTGCTGTTATATTTCACAAACACCTGATTGTAGTTTAATACATGTACAGCAAAATGATGTGCAGGGGATACTGTGCAAGTCTTTCTCTGACACACCTATGGCACATTCAGGTGTGCAGATATTTAGTCGGGCCACACATATTGAAAAATGTCTGGGATGCTGTCTCTTGGGTCGAGCTTTTTGAGCAGTTCACAGATTTATATATGTGTGCATGAGAAACAAACTGTATACATTCTCGTTTGCACAAATGCACATTCATAAGCGCCTTTACATACATACACAAGTAGCCAGGAAGAGAATTAAAAAGGAGCCAGCAGCCAGAGAGCTTTGAATCCAAAAATGCATTTCACAAGCCCAAACTGATTATCTAAACCTATTTAAAATAAGTCAACTTCATTACATTCATAATGCTCATCCAAATGTAGACTCGTGTCTTAGAAGCACGAACTGCTGTTTCCTTTTGCAGATTTCCAGATGGACAAAAAAAGAAAAGATTGCAGATTTTCTTGCATCTACAATGTGCTGATTTCTGCAGAGATCTGTCATTTCTATCATTCCTGAATGATGCTCAATTTGCATAGTGGGCCATGCCAAATCCATCTCAGTGTGAGCCAGCTCTCAAAGGAGGAAACACTAGCTTTTGAATTTGAATCAGCGGATGTTTGAAAATCAGCGGACAGCCACTATCTCAACAGAGACAGACCAGGGGAAAGGGATACAGAGGCCAACTGACACACACGCACTATGGAAATTTATGACACAAGCAATCAGTGCGTATAACTGTGTGTGCACGCTGACACAAGCACAGACACACAGTCTTGTGAAATAGAGGAAGAGAGGGGCGAGGAGAGGATGGATCATGGGGAGAGAGAATAAAAAAAACTGAAGAATGAGGCGGAAGAAAGACTGAAAGATTTTTACTTTTTTTTTTACAATTTGAAGAGAGTGTGATGGTGTGAGTAACACTTGGCTATGATAGTTCCCTCAAAAACACACACACAGTCGATTAATAACTAGCAGCTTGGGTAATTGTTACCGGGCATGAAAAACTCTTGCCTGTGCAGCTATTCTTGGATGGGCTGAAGTGTTTCCGTGCTTAATCAACTAAAAGGCCAGCGTATTGATCAGCTCGCAGCCTGGGTGGGAGTGTGTGAATGAATTATGAATGCAGACAGTGAGGATGCTCACATGCAAGTACCAGGTGTAAACTTGACTAAGTATGTGTATTCCTCTCTGGCAAAATTGATTACTGGGAGAAAACACGGCAATTTATCAAAGTAATGGACAGATGCAACAGTTTGGTAGTAATTATGGTGGAATAGTGCAGAGACGACTTTACTCTTACTCCTTGTTAGAAGGTTTTTATTTTAACACAATGAAGAATATTTTCCTTACCTTGACGCCGTGTCCTACATCATCCAGCAGCGTGTAGTCGATAGGCTTTCGAATGTAGCGCACCGGCCGCTCCATGTTGCCCGGAGCGATGATCTTGTGGGTACGAGAGGTGTTTTTGTTTGTGGTCAGGATGCCGATTTCTCGGCGGGCCACCTTCTCCTTATGGATGTCCACGGTCTGTTTGAGGAAAATATAATATGGTCACTTCCTGTTTTCTAAGGTGGGCCTGTAAATTTGCTTTTAATGTAGGGAGGTGATACGGCATGTAACTGAACGCTAAAACCATGTGCTTTTATTCTTTCATATTTATTTATACTATGATGAAATTATGTTGATGTGCCCACACACATCAACAAGTGGATGAGCTGGTGATCAAACCACCAACCTTCGCCCAAAGCGAAGGCTCGTTTTAACTTCTGAGCCATCATAGTGCACTGCAGTGAAAACTGTTGTTGACAACAATTTAATTCAAGACAATTACACTTAATTTGAAGCTGATTTTCAAAGAGAATATGTGTAAATGAAATACGCGAGAACTACTGTTATTTGACAGCTTCTAGCTCTGTTGTGTGCGCTGTTCACAACCAATTTTTTGGCTACTGTGCACAGAGTAATCTATGTTTAAAACTGTTACACCATCACCAGCTTCTATTGCTTAATATAGTTTCAACCAGCATTCAAAAGCTGCAAAGTGGACATGTAGTTGTACAAAAAAAAAGTCAGCATCTGTTTACAGCAATTCAGTAACAACAATGTTACAACAATTGTTATTTATATATATATATATATATAGAGAGAGAGAGCACTAGGGGCGGTGGCTCCCAAGCTAGGCAAGTAGCTCCAGCAGATCCCGGGAACAACAACAGATCTCTGTCCAAAAGAGCACAGTCCTAGGAACGGCTACGATACAGCGCAGGACCCTCAAGCTCCCAGGCCTCTGGTAGAGGACCCGAGCTTGAAGGATAGACCGGGGTGAGAGGGGAATTTATATATATATATATATATATATATATATATATATATATATATATATACATTGCAAATGGACACAAAGAAATATACTATAAGAATAACATGTGTTTTAGAGCTTCATTTAATTATCTTTAAACATTTTTCCAACCAAGAGACTCAAAATCTGAGAAGAACTGTCAAGTTGTGCTACCCTCTCACTGTGTCTGAGATGAAGTCTCTGAGCTCTATCATCTATTTATCTGAGTGTGTGTGTGTGTGTGTGATATTGTAGGCTCTTTCTTTAGGAGAGGAAACTGAAGTGACACGCCCAGCTTCAGCTGGGAAGTTACAAAAAAGACCTGCCCATTTCCTGCCAGTAACAGGCGAGCTGAGGTGCAGTGTAGATTAGAGAGAGTGAAAAAAACAGAAGGACAGAGAGGCACAGAAATGAGAGAGAGGCACACAAGACAGAGGCACTAGAAGCTGATTCTGGGGCGTTTACAGTAATTAAAAAGAGATTGAGAAGAGAAGAAAATGATGAAATAGAAAAGGAAACTTCACTTTAGAGCTACTTTCCTCTGTATGCATTTCCTCTGTGTTTACATTGCTAAATGCATCGAGACATAACTGTTATCTAATGAGTGACGACAGCAATGTCTGCCCTTCATGATCTTTTGCGATCTCATTTTCTTTTGTAATCTCTTTAATAAACATCTGCCTGTCTGCTCAACCCTGTGGAGTGTGTTTTTGACAACAGATGGTACAGATGGTAACTCTCACTGCCAGAGCTATACAGTGGTGTCATTCTATTAAATCTGTTCTTAAGCAGATGATCATTCTCTGCAGAGCAACTGAGCGAGCTGAAATGTCTGCACCAAGTATGGTTTTAAGACATGTAAACGATGAATTTATATGTCAATGATTTCATGTATAGTTTGATATTAACTAAATCCAAACAACTAATACGGTTGATGCTATATTTTACGGTAAAGAGGTGTCCATAAATGTGTCGCCACAATCTTTTGAATTTACACTGCAATATAGAGTAATGCGAAGTTGATCCTGCGCTTAAGAGGATTGGACCAACTGAAATGGAGCTGAAAAAGGCACAAGTGGGTCATTGAGCTGATGGATGACAATTTCGGGGAATGAACTGAGAGATAAATCAGAAAGAAAAGACAGAGTGAAAGTGGAAAAGAAACCAAAGTGTAGAGTTTCAGATCTCCAACAAAATCAAAAGGAAGCATGTCCATTTTTATCCATAACCATTTAATTCAGGTTCTAATTCAGATTTCTCCTTTGATTAGACATGCTGCTGCTTTGCATTTTAGGGATTAGCCTGTACTGTATATTTCTGCCAAAGACTTTTCTGCTGAGGCCTTTTAAATCAGACATGGGTTTGGCAGCAGCGTTTGCCCACCTTTCTTTCTAGAATGATAAATTGATAAAGTGCCACAGCAAAGCAAAGTTAAATATTCATTTTGTGTAGAGAGAAAAGCCATTATGGGGTATATGTAAAGTTAATGATCTTTTCCTGAACTTTTAAACGATTCAAGCAGATTTAAAGCCATCTGTGTTTTCAGGGGCATGCATTTTTTTTCACCCCATCATTGAGTTTATGAGACTGGTTTTGTTTGCTTCTTTACTTGTGGTTAAATTTTGCATTTCCATTTTACATGAAAAAATTATCAGAGGTGTGGCATGCCCCACCCTGGAGGAAATTAACCTTTGGAGCCGATTCATACACTAATCTGAATCAAGACATTTTTGGAAGGATTCTTTATCGTTGCAAAAAAACATTGTGCCATATCTTCATGAATATATATCAAACCGAAAGAATAAAAATTGGGAAACACTTTTGGTGAAAGTATTCCAAACTGACCTAGATCCAGATGTTCTTCTGGATCCACGGACTCAATTCATGCATGGTGTCAAATAAATAAGTATTATGGACTGCTATTAGATTTTCACGCACACGAGGCAGCTTGCATGAACTAAAAAAGACATAACCGGTCAGCTTGTTCATAAGATGCTGTTGTGGTTTCCTGTCTAAGAATCTTTTTGAAGCTGTCTTGATTGCCTGTAAATCAAATTGCAGAATTTAAATTAAAAACCTAATTCTCTGAAATGTATAGCACAAGCTTGCTTTGATGGTGTTGTGAAAAAGGGCAGATATGTTCGCAGAATGCCATGTAACAGAATAAAAAGCACGGCCTCACTTTGCTTTTACAGCTTCAGCAGTACAGAAAGAAAAATATGTGACTTCTAGAATCAATCTAGTGGTGAAACGAGTGTTTTTCTAGCTATGAAATGACAAAAAAGGCTGCAGTGAAACATTGTGGCCAGACTAAAGCTGATAGAAGTCGCTTCTCAGTTACGATCAGGTGAACGTACTGACTCAACAGTTTCTCTTCTGTGCTGCTACACGTCAAGGGTGCCATTGGGTGTGAAGCAGAAACATCAAGTAGGGGAAGTAAAGCTCTACTGAGCACCTTTAAAGGATTGAGAATAGTGTTTGGTTGTCCGCTGTGAGATTGCACCTGACTGCTACCGCTCCGCAGTTTGCAGAGTAAAGTGGGAGCTGAAAATGCAAGCTAGAGTGCTGGCGTCAGGGTTTCACTTCATTCTGACAGGCTTAATGAAGCGCACAGGGAGGGGACGGGACATTCAATGGCTGACAGGCAGGGTGGCCGCATGAAGCGCACACAGAGGAACAGAGACGGAGAGAGAGAGGACTGCTGATGAAGCAAGCGGGACTGATGAGGGACTGTGGAGGATTGGCAGCTCCAGCATGATCCATGCCCCCGCCATATCTGTCAGTCTTTATAATACATGAATGTGCCATTGTGCAGTTTGGTATTATGACACTGAATAATAGCAGACTGTGGCATTTTACTGTACTTGAATAACTTTTATCAAGAGAGGAAAAACCTATCTTTGTTCATTTGATGGATAAAGCAGCGATTAGACTGCTAAAATCAGAGTTGACCTTCTTGGCTGATGATTCAAATCCCATGCACAAATACCGAATCTGTTGTGGTGCGTACCTGGGAGATGTGGTTGATGGACGATTCCATGCGTCGTAGTTGCGAGGCTTGAATATCCAGCAGCTGCAGCACATTGTTTGCTAAGGCATTGATCTGGTAGGCCACGCTGGCCAGAGACTGAGTGGTGTAGGCTTTGGTCTCCTCCAGGGCCTTCTTCTTGTCTTGAGCCTGGCAGGGAGAGGGAGAAGAACAAACTGATATAAAAAACAAGTCAGTGGAAATGTGTGTGGGTGGAAGAAATGGAGAATTTGGCAGAAGAAAGTAAGGTGTAAAGTCCATAAAAGCAAGACAAAATGCTGTACTGTAATTGTTCCTCTCCTATCAGTTGTGTGAGCTGCAGAGTGAGAGGGCAGTTGTCTACAGGGAATAGTATTTGACATCCTCTCTTTGCTGGTTTTAAACTGCAAAGCCATGTTACGATCTGAAGGGAAGTGAAGGAGAAAAGTTTGTGATTCTGTGAAGCAGAGGCTTTGTGGACTACTACACAGCCTGAAATTGGGACAATGTCCGAACAACTCCGACGGGCAACATGGGACAGGTGCACAGTGGGATTCGAGCCCAGAAAACAGGAATGCCAGGACATTTCCCAAATCTCCACCTGGCTGTGCAAACCATCTGCTTCTGGATGCCTTTAAATAGCAATGTGACTGAACGGACATATTTATAGTTTGGAAACAAAACGGGAGAATGCGGCCACACATTGAAGCACTCCAACAGCGAACTACCACAGAAAGACTACAACTTACAACTACTACACAATCTACACCTGACTTATAAACAATATATCGTTCTGCTTCTGTAATGTGTACAAAAACAGAAATGTGACACTTAAGATTGCCTCAGGTCATGATCTTCATGATTAAGCTCCACCTGTCCTAGCAGACTACAAGAATGCCAACGAATGTTTTAATCAATTATCATTAATTATTAGATCATGATAATCAATATTTTGATTTGCTGACATTGATATTCTGTCCAACCCCTATTTACAAACTGTGCCTACAGGGTCACACATTCACTGATGCTACTGTGATGACCTAATGTCCTGCCACCATGCAACGGTTTCACCAAAAGCTGTGTTTTAGATCAGGGTGCCTGCACCTGTTTCCGGACTGCTGATTGGCTAAACTTATCATGATAAGCAAATGTTTTTCAAATGTTGAAGTCTCACCTTATAGTTTTTTAAATGAAGAGTTCATAAGCATTCAGGCCGATTCACTGCTGTGTTGTATGCTGTACAGCTACTATATACATCAGTTATCACATGCAAGCTGTTTCCAAACCACCACGTGTTTACGTGTGCTTGGTAGCAAGAGGTTAAACACCTACACCATGACAGCACTTTTGAACATGACCACCAAACCACCTGCTCTGTGACCCACTGCGAGTTTAGCACAGAAACTGGTTTTCATACCTTAGGTTGGGAAAGGCTGACTTACATAACTCACTGGATGACTACTGAAAGACCTCACAGAGCTATTAACACACAACATGTGAAGCAATGCTAGGACAGTGCTTGGATACGTAGTGATTCTTGCATGAGCTTAACACGAGCACAAAGAGGTTTAAAACTAGTACTGCACAGAAACACACACATCTCCCTTATACACATTGTCCACTCTCTTTGGGATTTCGTATTAAGTTTACAAAAGGCTTTTTGTAGAGGCTCTAATTGGAATTCCTTTTTTGGTATGTGGAAGACTCCTATCTAAACAATGCGGTAAAATAAAGCAAATTCAGTGAAATACAATACTGAGACAAGAATATCCTCAGGAGTTATGAACAAAAAACACTATGAGTCAGAGGGGTGTCGAGTGAGTTGTAGTTTGGGGGGGGTTGGCAGGGCTAACATTCTTATATTACAGAAGGGTGAAATGAGTAATATGTGTGGTTACGCATACACAAACGATATACTGAAGCAAAACTAAGAACATAAATGTTCAGAACAATTTACACACCAGTGGGTTTGTAAAAAGCAGAACAATTTCACTGCGAGAGATGCTATTTTAATACACAAAGACCTTAGAAAGTTACTAAAAAAAACTGAGTCCTGCTTTCTTGTCTTCAGTTTGGTATGTGACACTTTTTCAAACAGCTTCTGATCTAAGAATAAAACTTGTGTCTTTTTCCTGCAGCCTGCCTGGGTAGATTTACATATCATGGCATGCAGTTTGTTTTTTTACATAGCGTCATCATTTCAGGTGACTGTGTGAGTTTATGAACGCAGTTTTAAAAACTGTCCACGTGGGATTATGCAGAGCTACTGTATCCAAGCTGATAACGTGGTTTGACAACTTGGGAGCAAAAGGCAGAAGACATTAGCATTTTCCGTGTTTGATTTTTACCCAGCACAATATAAGGATAAGCTACGTTGGCCTACATAATACTCTCAATCCCCTTCATTCCCTGTTGTGTTTGTCAAGTGTGTTTACATGCACGCAGGATCTGAGCTAATGTTTTTAACGTCCCTAAAGAAATCATTATTCGGGAAAAGCCACACACATGCGAGCATTTTCATATTCCAGCCATGATGTAGGAAATAAACCAAGCAGCAGCCCTGGGCTTTCAAACTCAGCAGTGAAAGGGAATCAAACTAGCACACAATCATTTTCAAACATTTTCAAATATATATAGATATATGCTTATGATATTTTTCTGAAATTAAGGCCTGATAAAAATGTGGAACTTATATGACACTTCAAATCTCTTAATGCACAGAGTTATTCCTTAGTGCCTTTGTCTCATTCACCTACACATAAATGATTCATGGAGATAGTAAATCTTATCTGGGTGACACCAGCTGGCTCCAAAAAAACATCCCTGTGTTTTCTGCAGATGACTCACAAAATATGATTACATGGTTTATTGTTGGCTTCATGTGGTGCTGGGATTTTGACAGGAGCAACATTCAGTAGTGCTAAGAACAGACACTGCATTAAAAACAGGTGTGCCACAAAACACTTTGTTCCTCACTGTCCACTACAAATACATATGTTTCATTAATCAAAAATAAATAAAAAGGGATTCCTTTTTTGTTTTGTTTTTAGATGGATGGATGAACAGGGATTTGCATTTTTGATGAGCTCATATGTGAAGTACCTTTATATTCCACAACCTAAATAAATTTGAAACGACACCATGACAATTGGTTTTTCACTTCCTTTAGTTTATCAGTATCAAAAGAATCAATCTGATGTGACAGTCTTTTTGCTATTATTATTTATTGAGTGCTCCAAATTCCTGTTTCACAACATATGACACCTGGTCTGTAAACTAAAGCCTCTAAGCTCCTGCTTCTTAAAGCAGCTAAGTTTGCCACCAGGTGCATGCTATTTCCTCTCAAACCGTCCAACTGATCTGCAGAATAATAGCTTCCTGCATGATCTAGCTCTGAAAGTGTTGCCTCACAACACCGTGTAAGCCCATCAGTAGGAAACGTGCATTCAAGCAGTCTAACCTACATTGCATTTTTGATGACAACCGGGGTAAAGTGATCTGATGTGCTTTTACTGTGGGCTTTCAAGGCAGCACGGTGACGAAGAAATTGCCAAGCTGGAGCGCAGTTTCTGATTCAAAGTGGTCTTCTGTTCACACCAGACCATTGAAGCCACTTTGATGTCAGCTCCCAGTATTCCTCACATTTACTCAATGCACTCTGTGGGAGACTAACAACTGAGGTTTATTGTTAATACCTCATTTAGCCAGATGCCTCAATGCTTTACTGATTTTTTGACTTAATATTTAGTGAATATAAGCACAAAAAAACAAGCAGGCACACCTTTCATTAACCTGCACCATGCATGCAATCACAGGCATTATAAGATCCACACACACATTCTCTGGGGCCACGTTTTGCAGTAGACCGTTATATCAGGATCATTACACATTTATAGACTTGGACGAATTGCATGTAAAGTCTTTAGCACTTGGTTTACTTTGTGATGTATAAACTGGCAAGAAAGCTCACAGATGAGAAATGCCTTTAAATCCAGTGCTTAATGGCTAAAGGGAAGGGCTAATTCGTGAATATGCCACAGTTTTAGTGAGTTTCTAGTGAATAAATGTGTTATAATAATCGCTCTGTGACAGTATTACATTTTCAAAAATATACATACAATTGTTAGCTTTTGTATTTTAAACGACCAAAGGGAAGGCTCGAGCCTTTTTTTCGTTTTATAATACTGTTATGCCGTTTTCACGTGCGGTGAGCGTGCGGTTTTAGTCACGTAGGGAGGAAAAAAGAAGGAAAAAAATCGGTTTTGAGATTAGCCTCCTTCACAGGTACCTACCACAGAATGCAGTCAGTGACAACCTACTTAGTCATAACAACGACACACCCTCTAAAAGCCCCCAGCAGCTCTCAGCTCACCGAGGAAACCCTTTAAAAAACAGAAACCAGAGGGATAACGAAACACAGCCATGCCCGACATGGCACCGAGCGGCCCCTTAAACCAGCGTACCGGGAGAAAAGACCACTCGGTGTAGCTAGCGATTTGATAGTCGCTTTCGTTCCGACCAGCATTTCCTGCCCCTGTGGTTTCACTCACTCCCACTACAACACCGCAGACACGACGGTGATAAACCAGTAAATTCACCATATGCAAAGGCGGTTTTTAGGCGTTTCTTACCTGAACATAATTGTTTTCACAGTATTCCGCTACCCGGGACAGGTTCTGGTAGCTTTCCACGAGTGCTCTTTTACCGGCAGGGATTTCCTCCTCTAATAGCATTTGTAGCTCTGCCATCTTACATCCCTTTGCATTTCTCTCCTGCCTGTCCTTTTTCTCAGCGAGGCGAGGCGGTGATGCTGTGCTGTGTTGCTGAGAAAGGGGCTCCCCCGCCTGGCATTGTCGGGCCGCTGGCCTGCGATTCACAACAGCCCGTGACTAATCAGAGTTACGTTATAAGCGGTGAGAGCTGATTGGCTGAGAGGCCGAGGGAGAGGAGCCGTTGCCCAATGGCATTTAACTGCGATGGCATTAGTAATATCGCTAAAAAACGCTGATAAAATAATACATCGTTTTATTTAGCGGTATTTTACATGGTATAGCTAATAACACAATGATTGCGAATAGTTGATTTTAGCTTGTATTTAACTACAATATATTAACATATTATTATATATTATTAATAAGGTTATAAGGTCTCATGTAGACACGTGTCACATCTTTAAATTCTTCTTTCCTCACACACACAAACAGTCAAAGAGAAACAGCGTTAGCTTGAAATTAATATATTTTGTTTATACATCACCATTATCAACCCATTTTGCAACATTAACATCCATCAAACACTAATTTAAAAACAGGCCTATGAAAAATATAGAAATATTTTTATCTGGAGCACATAAAAATAAAAATATATAGCTTAAATTCTACAAGACAGTCTGGGAATAGGCGCTATAAAACTCTAATCTGATGTGTTTACAAAATAACAGAACGTGTCTTATTGAATCATCAGCATTGACAATATCCTTTATAGGTTTAGTTTAATTTTAAGAAAAGAGAAAGAGAACTATTTTCTTTTGCTGCCTGGACAAAAAAGAGACCTAGACGCAGATTCCTACATTTCCCACTCACCACTTCGGTTTAAAGCTCCGCTCAGAGAGGTTTGTGGGATTTGAATGCTTAAGCGTTGAGATGTGCACTACTATCTGCAGTTTTTTTTACTGAATAAAACTACATCACCCAGACGTGTTTAAGGCTCAAACGTTGCGTGTTTGGCTCATCCTTGACCGGAGCAGATTGGCTTTTTTGCTGCATATTGCAGACAGACACCGGGCTAATGAAATAATTATCTTACCGGCCAATGTGAACTTGATGGTGAGTGAGCAAATGAACCACAGAAAAATGCATTTCACTCGGAGAATATAGTCTGTTATCGCTGAACGAAAAAAAAACGACGAGGGTAATTTTATAGAACAATTTCATCTCAAAATCCCAGATTAGAGAGAAAGCAGCTGGCCTTTTACAAATACAGGACAGGTGCCAGCAAGGTGCAGTGGTGAACAAACTGTGTCACCCCCTCCCTTCAGCTCTTTCTGATTTTTTTTTTTTTTTTCATTAATTGCTTCAATTTCTTGCTCAAGATGTGAGGACTCCTTCATGTCATCCTTCAGTGGACTCGGCATGGCGCAGGAGGAGGACAAGCACAGCCTGGAGGCGAAATTTGCTGCGGCAGTTAAAGTGGTCCGGAGTTTGCCCGAAGAAGGTGATGACTTATTAAAATCTGCCATAGAGCCCGTGTGGGAAAATAAGTAGAAAATGGTTGAACTCGAGTGCTCAATGATCAGCTGTGGAGTGTAAAATCTGTCCTCACTGGGCTTGTTTGTTCACTCTGTGTGATTGACCTACATGTGTTGCACTTAAGAGCTGTCACTCACACTTGGCTGACCCCAAAGCTGCTACAGGGATGAGAGCTGATTAACCGAATCAGACACTTCATGCATCTTTGCCACATTGTGTGTTACTGGTTTACTGCACACAAAGCCTGAGCTTGCCTTTCTGTTGTTTCCTTATTTTTTTAGGTACTTTTCAGCCATCTGATGACATGATGCTGATGTTCTACAGTTACCATAAGCAGGCCACTATGGGGCCGTGCAACATTTCCAGACCAACCGGCTTCTGGGACACCCATGGAAAAGCTAAATGGTATATGCATTTCTAATATGGACCCATAATACCCCAACTAGTTTTTACTATCGGGGTCCCTCCCCTGTGGCACGTATGGCCACTGCATGGCTATTTTACTATGGAGCCAAATGCACTTAGTTCTCCCCCGTATACTGTTGCACAAACACAGAAAATACTTCAACTTCACAGCCTCAGTTGATTTTGAACTATGACTTTGTGTTCTCAGGGATGCATGGAGCTCTTTAGGAAATATGACAAAGGAGGAAGCCATGAAGAGTTATATTGAGAACATCCAGCTGGTAAGTCCTTTCAGGCAAAACTGGGGCTGAATAGAAGCAGCACGCAGAATAATAAACACTCGTGGCATCATGCTTTGAATAAATGACTTGGCGTGCTCAGAAAAGCGCGGGCATTTAGTCGAGGGATGTGTTAAACAACTCTTCTCTTGCAAAATGTAAAGTATCTTATTGGCACTGTTGTTTGCCTCAACTTGCATGCATTTGTACCATAATGCTCCCGAATCAAAAGAGCCTTTCTGTTGATTTATCAAATTTGTATGTGTGTTTTCAGATTCTGGAGACTGTGCCAATTTCAGAAGATGTGTCTGACCTGGTACAGATGCTGGGAAATTTCTACGCAGAGGTAGAGGGAGAGGAGGCTGAAGAAAATGAGGTGGACAGGAGACCCTTCACCAGGCCCTTTGCACAACATGCGGGTAAAGCAAGCCTGGAAACATGCCTATGGAGTATTCTCAAGTTGTCGTGTTTCTGATCAGTATGGTGTCATGACATGACGGCATTCCATCTCAATTCATCAAATTTTGCAAAATAAATAAATTCAGTCAAATTCCGTTATCTAGAAAACTAGTTGAGCTGGATCCTTCACATCTTTAAGGTAAGTGTCTGGTTTGGCGGCTCCGTGACTGTGGACTATCAATTAAAGTTCATATAAAGTGATGGATGCTTGCAGTCCCTAAAATGTTTGGCTGTCGGCCTCTGACAGCAGATTTGGAGGCCTGTAGAAACCAACGTTTTGCATATATTAGGCATATATTTAGTTTACAGCTTCTCATACACACACACTTGATTTTCTTTAAAACAAGAGCTTTCACAGAGATTAAATCTAAATACATTTTCATCCAACTTCAATGTGATATGTACTGAAAGCCAAATAACGAACAAGTTTCTGTTAATGTCATATCAAAAATTTGTGATGGTGCTCTCTCTCATTTTCCCAGTATTGATTTTGAAACACTCATCTATCTGCTAAACATTGTAATGACCCTGTTGCTAAGTGACTGTAAATGTTTTGAGGGGTTTCGTGTGGCTTTTAGTCCACATGTGAAGGCACGTCAAAGGAAATGAAAACACAGTAGCCTGCAGGTGATAGCAGCGCTGCTCAGATGGGGTGATATGGTGATCTTTTTTTTTCTTAATGCATGTCTTACATGTTTTTTTTATCCCTAGATGAGCTGGTTAAACCTTTTAAGAAGCCAACAATGGAAGGCAAGTCCTTGGTGTTTGCGATGGCTGTAGACTTGATAGAGTTTTTTAGTTTAGTTACGTTGCTTTCATTGCTGTTGCAGCTGAGTGAAAATCGTCTCTGCATTAAGCTGTATGAGCTGTAAAAAAATAAAAAATTAGAGCAGATTTTCTTGTGCTTTTTTGTCATGTCTAGTATGTGCTGTGGTAAGGCGTGTTGGTCTGTTGGCTCGCATTGTGGCGTTGTTACAGTGTGCAGACCCCGTGAAGTGATGTCAAGTTTCCTGTGTGGCTTTTCTGTTGTGCAGATTTTTGCTGTGCATCTATATGCAATTTTTGAATTAATCAACAGCATTTCCCTCAATGTTCAGGGTATGGGGATCTGTGGGATGATATTCAGAACCTCCACGAAAACGAAAACGACAACAGTGCTCGAGACTTGAGTGTCAGTAGCGAGGAGAATAGTGGCGTGGAGAGAAATGAGGGAAGTAGTGAATGGAGGAGAAGTGAGGAAGAGGAAAATGGGGATGAAGGACACAATGCGGACCATGAAGACAAGGAGGAGGAAAGAGGTACAGTGTAGTTTGGGTCATGGGCTGACAGAGGTGCTGGTTTGTGTTGTTGTAGAGGCAACATACAGCCAAATAATTGCTTCTCTCCTAACTTTCCTTATGTGTTTGCCTGTTTTAATGAGTTTAGCAGGAAATCAGTGCAGCTATTAAGTCTTCTCTTTGGGATCCCATAAACCCTTTTTGCCAAGTATTAGATAAAACCATTAGCTGAGATTTTTTGGGAATTTTTTCCCCCTTTTCTTTCCAGGAAAAATACAAAAAAATCATGAAATGTTGAATATTTAAAGGATGCAAGACACACGTGGATGGGATTTTTCCAGTTCCATATTTTTAGTTTTAAACTCAAGACGACTAGGTTATAATAGCTTTGCACGATTCACAGATCTACATAATATTTATTGCGTGCCTCGGTGTAACCCTCAGTCTGAAACCATTATATCTCCCATCCCCTTCACTGTAAGTCAACGTTTTCTGATTGGCTGCCCCTCATAAACACCATGAAGTGAGCGGAGGTTTGTACTGATCATATTAAGACATTTTTGGTGTTAATATGATTACCCACCATTGTCACAGTAGGTATATATGTGGGCCGATCGTGGCTCAAGAGTTGGCAGTTCGTCTTGTAATTGGAAGGTTGCCGGTTTGAGCCCCGGCTCGGACAGTCTCGGTTGTTGTGTCCTTGGGAAAGTAACTTCACCTACCGCCTACTGGTGATGGCCAGAGGGGCCGATGGCACGATATGGCAGCCTCACCTCTGTCAGTCTGCCCCAGGGCAGCTGTGGCTACAACTGTAGCTTGCCTTCACACTTTGGGGTCCTTGGGGATTAATAAAGCGCTGTACAAATACAGGCCACCGGCCAGGCCATTCACCAGTGGAATTGTAAAGCGCTTTGAGGGTCCCGAAAAGCGCTATATAAATGCAATCCATTATTATTACATATCACAGAAAATAAGGAAAAACGTATAAATAATACACAGCATTTCTATCAGATAAAGAAAAAGTATTTTCATAATTCTTTCCCATAGTCCATGTCTTTGTGTTATGTCAGACTGGAGTCCTGACCCACGGCTGTTAATGGTGGAGGACAAGAGGTGGAGGTTGTCTGACACTAAAGGCTCCTGCAGCAGTGTGGAGCCCAGTGTGTCCTCCTTCACCAACGGGACCCACAGCTCCCTCAACAGCGATGTGGAGGAGGAAGAGCTGGCATGTACCTTAGAGCCCAGTGTACAGTATAACCCATACATGCATGTTAATGGACATCTGACTGGTAAGATTACATAGAAATGCTAACATTCTGTATTGGATTGCATGCTGGATATGGAAAACCAAAATATCTGATAAGACATCATCTGTAAATTGCTGTCAAATTGTACAGTATAGTTCTCTTTAGCCTGTAATTTAAAAATGTAGGTTTTAGGCACAATTTACAATGCTGGACATGCTCTTCTCTTTCTTTTTTTGTGCCTTAGATCATAACGATGCTATTCTTGAGAAGAACCACCGATCCACTGACTCAGATAATGAAGAGTTCTGTGACTCCATGGAGCACCTAGCCACGGATGAGGTGTGGTGCGAAACATGCTTTCCAAATAAAAATAGTCCATCGCATGAGCTATTCATATTTCGTCCATACAAAGTGTGATGATGCTCTTCATTTTCCTGCTAAGCGGCTGTCCACGTCCAAAGGCCTCTCACAGGGATCAGGAGCTGGCTCGATGAAGCAAAGGGATGTCTGGTTTGAGAGCAACACCACCCTGATAGATGGAGAAGATCATGTCCTCACAGGAGATGTTAAAGAAGGGATTAGTCCAAGAAAACACAACAGCTCCTTGTCAAGAACAGGGAGAGGTGAGATTACTGCAGATGATGCTGAATCCCCGATTTAGCAGTCTCTCACAATGTATTCCCCCGTTTATTCTCCTGAGCATTTAAATAAATGAGATACCCTCCCTACCATTCCATAAAGTCTGTATGTATTCTGGTTCTCCTTCCAGGTTCTCAGTTACCGAGGGCTACCTGCAGCGCTGAGCCATGTGTGAGCGTAAATGCCACCTGCTGCTGTGTGTCACCGAGCAGACTGCATCCTGGCAGTGTTACCAGGGGAAGCATCAATGAGCAAATAGCCACTGCTCTGCTGAGACTGCAGTGCGACATGGCCAATGTGCTGTACAGGCTGCATGCTCTGGAGGAGCTGACCAAGTCACAGGTGAACAACCAGACATGTGGCCACTTGTTTAGGTGCAATTAAGGAACTTTTTGTCACAGTTTTTCTCTTTTTTAAGTCATAAAAAATTAAATTAAAATCGACAAATTCTAAATTGATTTTATTTTCATTCCCTTCAAGACAATCACTGATTCTAAGGATGTTTTCTTTAACATTTTTTTTAAATTTTCATGTTTTCTTTTCTTTCAGTCAAGATCATCTTTGCCAAGGCGGGGGGACTCTGTAACTGTACCAAGACAGGTGCTCATTAAAAAGCTCTTTTGCTCTCAGCTATGAAGCATGACCTGTTATTATACTCTCCCTGAAGAGTGGTTTGTTTGCCTGTCTGTTTGTTTGTTAGCACTCTAGCATCCATAGTTTTCAGCATATCATGTTCAAATTTTGTGTGACAGTCGATAGCAGTAACAGCTCGAGCTGATTTAATTTTGGTGAAAATCAGGTCAAGCTCAAAGTCACACAAAATGTGAAAATCAGTAAAAACTTTATATTACCTGCATTGTTTTAATAAATCATCTTCAAACTTCACAACAATATACGAGGCCTTGAGGACATGAGTACCTCGGTTTGCTAAACATTTGACCTTAGCCTTCGTTGTTAGTGCCCGTGGTTAAAGTTAACGTTGAATAAAACAATTCAGTAAACCATAGTGAGTAATATATGATATGAAGGTGAATGGACAGAGCTGTACAGCACTTTTTGTTTTTTTCAATACAGTGCCCTACGACCTCACAATGATGCCAGAAAGGTTCACACATGTGAATATATCATAATATCTCAAGTTTTCACAGTCCACAGAAATCAAAGATTTCAGCCAATTCTGTGCAAAGATAATAAAATACGCAATTTCAAGGTCATAGGTCAAAGGTCAGAGATCAGTGTGTTGTCATAAAAACCTGCTGATGTCACTATGTTGTATTAAAACAGTGTTTTAGCAGTCCTTGTGCTCTCTGAACTGTTTCAAAGTGGAAGTTAGAGGCTTTTTTCAGTTCCACTGGGAAATCAGAGTGCCTTTATCCCTCTTGTTTTTTTATTTCTGATTTTTCTTTTAAGTTCCTGAGACCATCGTGGTGGCCTTGTGACTTCTCCCCACTCACAGTCGTGTTCACCGCACTCTGGCCTCTTATCACCCACTGGCTTGTCCACCTTTACTTACAACGAAAGAGAAGGTGAGAAAAAGTCTCTTGGAGATAATTTGGGTTTGTTGTGAGGGATGACTCTTCTTGTTTTATGACCACAATGAAACACAACTAAAATTCAGTTTCTGCTTTTCTCCTCACAGCAACATACCGTGAATTGTCTATTACTACTACTGGCAACTATCAACATCGATCAAAGAAGATGAACTGTGGATGAAAACGATGCACTTTTTGGGGGTTTTGTGGCTTTCTTGAGCTAAAATCAGATGCAGAGTGCAATGAGGCATCGGTAGAAATTTAAAAGGCTGTTTTAGATGAACGGATGGTTGGAAACTTGGCGATGTAGTGTAGCGTTTTAACTTGAAGCAGACTTTTGAGGTATTTAAGAAAAGGGTTTGATTTATGCATCACCAGTGCTGGCCCAGTTTCTTTGCTCCAGTTAGTCTGTCATGAGGTGGTGATCTTATATATGACGAGGAGATTTCCAGAACCTTTGCATAACTTGTGAAGTTAATTCACGGTTCATTGTCATGCAATAGCTGTAGACTTCAAGCGATAAAGAGTTTTAGAGATTCTCATTCCCAGTTATTTATTGTACATTTTATATTTTAATTAGTTTTTCCCCTCAAACTAGAGTGTTCCATTACATGTACTGTAATGTAATTACAAGGACATTGGTCTTTTATATGTGTTGTCTTGAATAGATACATATTTTAGGAGAGTTTCTTTTAAAGTCAAAAACACACTTGATGTGAGAAACATTATTATTTTTGTGTCAGACTATTTATTTTATAGCTTTACTGCTATAGTAACCAAAAAACAAAAAAACAACTGAGAAGAGTGCAGACAGTCCACATATCTATATAAACATTCTTGTTTCTTGCCAGTTTTAAGTAGACAATGAAGAATACTGTTTGGTTTACGTAAGGATAATGCTTACAGTTGTAAAATATGAGCATATGAAGCACATTGCAAATGTAATAAAGACATTCTTAGAACAATCAAATTTTTAATGATGTTGATGCTTATTTGAGAGGCTGTGAGTTTTTTCCAAGAGTGTTTTCTTATTTCTATTTATCAGGGTGAGTAGTTACTAAAATATTTTTGTATTTTTCTGTAGCGGTTAATCCACCAGAATGTGCAAGCTATTTAAAAAAAAAAAAAAAGCTGAAATATGTTATTGTTATTATCCACGAATTTTCAAAATTACTTTTTTACAAAAGCTGAAAAAACCCCGTAAAGTGCGTTTACTTTTATGCGTATTACTATTATGTCTTTTTTTTTTTTTTTTTTACAGTTATATGCTTTCATTCCGGAACAGATAAATCAGTTTTAGTGGTTGAAAGTTATGCTTGATTCATTTCCATCTCAAGATTGGGCAAAACAATGTGGACATTTCTTTAAAAATAAATAAATAGGTACTTTAGCGTGACCACAAAAGGGAGTCAAATTTCGACCGGGATACAAAATTTGTCACAACATGGTGGAGGTCATATCCGGGTTATTTTCCGCTGTCACTTCTTGCCGCAAACACGGACCTTTAACTCTCAGGGACAGTCATATAACTTGCATATAGCTTAACTGGGGTCTTGCACAGGTGACAATTAAATATGTTTTCCTTGTCAACGACGGTCCAGCCTCAGGTAAGAAAGCAGGATAAGTTAGCTCAAGCTAATAGTAGCGCTCTTGTTCTTTTGGTTCACTTGAACGTGCTAGTAAGCTAGCTTAACCTTAGCATGTTTGTATGACTCCCCCTGCTGTCTTTCGTTGTAGTTTATTTTGAACTGTGCATTTACATCGGTGGACAAGTTGCCACACCAGTTATCTGCTGTTTTCCCGTAGTTAAAGTAAAATAAGCAACGTGGGTCGTTGAGAGAAGTTTTGGCTAGCGCGTTAATGATAGTTTCCCAGTCTCCGCTGTGTCCTTAGTTGTGTGTCAAATAGTAAACTGCGTCATTGAGCGATGTGTCATTAATTAATCTGTCAATCGCCTATATGTAGCTATGTTTGTGTTTGTTTATGCCATCCAACTTTGCAACACCGGCTAGTTAACGTAATCTGTCTACATCGTCACCAGTCTCAATATGAGCAGCCTTCAGCTTGTAAGTGTATCTTTTGATATTCACAACGTGCTAGTCATTCACCAACTGATTGCAATGACCACAGGTGACTGTACCCCTGAGTCACCTCATCAACGTCCTCCACTCTCTGAAAAGCTCAGTGGGGAGCAGCAGCAGTGCCTCCTGCAAATCAAGAAAACATAAGGAGCGTGCTGCAGACCCAGAACTACACTGTGCCGAGGTACTCGCTGTACAAGTGCATATCCTGACACTTGCTTTAATGTTCTGAGCAATAACGAAAACATTGCATGCTCAATGTTATTAAAAAAAGCTATGTACTTTGTTTGTTTACAGTCTGTGTGGAATTTACGGGAGCTGGGTTTATCAGATCTGGGAACGCAGCAGCTGGATGAGCTGGTGACTCGTGTGTTGCCACACTTGAGCCCACAGGAAGCACCACTTGCATTTGGTGGTCAGACGGCCTGGAGGACCTCGCATCTCTCCACACATTCCTTTTTCCACAATAAGCATGGTGAGGAAGATGTATCTCAATATATCTCTATCTCACATCAGATTGATTAGTGTAGCTACTAAATGATTGTCACACAGGCCGACAAACCAGTTAGCAACCCTATTGCAATTTCAGGTTGCGAGGGAAAAATGTACTTTCCCCTGGTGAAATCGGTTGCATCAGAAACCTTCATGCTTGGGTTTCTAGCAGATTGGTGCCATCACTTTTAGTTCATCTTCCAGGCAAACTTTGAGCAACTGTGCAGCCTGTTAGTGACCGAAGCAGTCAAAAGAACCTTTTTCGTGCAGCACCATATATGTCTTTGCAACCAATTTCCCGCCCATCAATCTCCAGCAACCACTTGCCAGTAGGGCTGCCACGATTAGTCGACTAGTCACGATTACGTCGACTATCAAAATCGTCGACGACTGATTTAATAGTCGACGTGTCGTTTGAAGCTTTGTAAGATCCTGAAAGACGCAGGAATAAGTAGCAGGATTTAAGAGTGTAATAACAGACTGAAACAGAAGATGGCAGCACTGCATGTACAAGGATGCCAACTGCCGTTAAACCCCAAAGAAGAAGAAGCTGTGTCCCAGAATTCATAGCGCGGCCCAGCTCAGTTTCCAACAATGGTGGCAGCTAGTTGGTTTTACTCTTATTATTCTTTCTGGGTCACAAAATAAATGTTTAACATATTTTCAGGCGAGAATGTAGCTGTGTAAACCTCAAATATCGGCTCAGTTTATCAGGACACCACATATTTTCAAAAGTGCTCCGACGTTTTCGGAGACATCTGTTACCCACTAGCTCGTTAGCGAGCCGGGGGCTAGGCTCACTAGCGCCGTGAGAACACCGGACTCCCGGCAAATCGTTTTCAAACCCACCGCTGTCTTTCGCTACTCAGGTTAAATATATATATGTCACTTAGATAACTTCAAAATGTTATTGTTTGGCTTTTTTTTTTAGTATTTTATTTGTTCCTGAGTAAATCGGTTTGGCTGAGATTAAAGTTTTTACACAGCTGAATAAACGTCAAGCAGACAGCTGATTATCAGAAGTGTGAGATGCTCAAGAATTTACTCCGGTGTCCTGTTATATTTTAGATAGCAAGGAGTTTATTAAACCACAACAATCTGCAGATTTCATTAAAATTTAATAAACTATCATTTTGTCTTTATTTTTAGTTAGCACATACCTTAAACACTTAAAGCTGTAAGCTAATGATAGTTATATAAGAGCAGATGCTGCTGGTGCAATAAGCTGTATGTCCAATGGATGATCTGATTAGTCGACTAATCGCAAAAATAATCGGTGACTAGTCGACTATCAAAATAATCGTTTGTGGCAGCCCTACTTGCCAGCCAAACATGGAATGCATTTTTTCCCCCTTGCTTAAAGGAAGTGAGCCTCTGTGGTTACAGGTTTCTCACTGACTGGTCTCTAAGCCTGGTGACTGCCAGCAACCACTTGCAACATTTTGATGAATGCACACTTTTCTCTTATGACCAGTAGTTGCCAAATGACTGCCAGCTGGTCTCTAAGCTTGTGTGACTGAGGCCTTAATGAGACAGTAAGGCATCTGCTGCCAGTTTGCCCTGCAGTTACCTCATGATTTAAACGACACTTATACTTTGTTCTCTCTCCCCAGGCTTCTCATGGAGTCGCGTGCCGACACCGGTGTTTTCAAGGCTGCACCCTTCACCACTTCAGTCTGTCTGTACAGATCTCCAGTACCGGCCAGGTAACCATGGATTACAAAGTAGTTCAATAATTTTATGAAAGACTCTAACTTCATATTGAGTTACAACAAATAAATGATCTGAGTTGGTTTGTATGTTTATGTGAAAGCAAGACAGGCTGACATTACTGACAGGGTCATTGCAAGCATATCTTACATTTGCGTTGTACTTCTAGCTGTAACAACATATACATTTACACTCACTGACCAATTTATTAGATACACTTGTGAAACGTCTATACAAGCTCTCCTGCTGGAACTTTTTAAACGTTTATTTGAAATTGTTATAAAGGCGTTAATTCTAAGTGATGTTTATGGCTGAGCTCAGATCTATAAGTATTTCCTGTATTTTGTTCATCCCATTGACATAACTGATAAGAGCTATTTTACTGGACTCTGTTTTTGATAAAGTTGCTGATGACTTTACTATGTTTATGTCTGCATGATTTATTTCAGCGTTGGTTCAGACCAGAGGTTTTAAAACTTTAAGGAGCAAAACAAGACGACTGCAGTCAGCTTTCGAACGGCCTGCCGACTCTGAAGGGTTCACGCCATCTTTTATGAAGGTACATGTTTATTCACAAGGTTGGCATGTATTGCCAAATCCTTATGTTATGGACGTGTATAACATTTTTAATACTTTCTGTCATCAATGTGCATGATAAAATGCACAGCGAGTATGAAAAACAGCCTGCCTTTTACAGTCACAAAACTTGAGGAATGTGTGACAGCTTATATCTGTTTAGTCTGTGACAACTGCAGACTTGTAATTTAACTTGATGACCAAAGAAATATTTTTTTATATATATATATTAGAAAGAGGTTTGCTGATCTTGTCCCTGTAGTTGTAAAACCTGTGGCTCTGGTGGTTCTTGCAAGAGTAACAGTGATGCAGGCTTTTAGATTGCAGTACTGACCAGACTTGCTTTGGACTGCAGGGGTTTCTCACACGTGACAAGGGGATAGAAGTTGAAAGTCTAGACAGCATGGTGAAGAACAAGAACATACCTGATGGACAGCAGGATGCGTTCAAGAGGGGCTTCGCTGAGGGTTTCCTGAAAGCTCAAGCCCTGACACAGCGAACTCAAGGCAAGTTTCAGTACAAACACACCTAGACTCGGTATCATTATACAGAATTAAACTGTGCTGATGTTCTTGTTTGACCGTCAGACTCACTTAGGAGGACTCGTCTAATCCTGCTGGTGCTGCTTCTCGTTGGGCTGTATGGCATCTCGAAGACACCTTTCATATCGGGTAAAGGCCCCCTTTCCCTCCAAACACTGGATCTTAGTTTCAAAATAATTTGCCTCCAAAGTACTAATATTTTAATAATCAGTTAAAATATTAACAGTAGAGCTAAACACTTGCAAGCTAAGCAAGCTTGTTCCAACTAAACCATTTGCAGTGGTGCTGCTGTGTGATGTGGCTAACATGTAATGTGTTTGTCTGTGTGAGTTGATTAACCATGACATGCCGCATGATTTCGAACTTTAATCTAATCATTTTGGACAGTGCGGTTCCGAACCACATCAGGCCTGGACTCAGCCGTGGACCCTGTGCAGATGAAAAATGTGACATTTGAGCATGTGAAAGGGGTCGAAGAAGCTAAGAATGAGCTGCAGGAAGTGGTGGAGTTCCTTAAAAACCCACAAAAGTTCACAGCTTTGGGAGGAAAGCTGCCTAAAGGTGGGTTATTTTTCACAGTGGCACATTCACAGTGACCTCTGGCATTACTCTTTCAAAACTCATTTTCTCCTCTCTCTTTAATTTAGGAGTTTTACTTGTGGGCCCTCCAGGGACTGGAAAGACCCTGCTGGCCAGAGCAGTGGCAGGAGAGGCAGACGTACCGTTTTATTATGCCTCCGGCTCAGAGTTTGACGAAATGTTCGTTGGAGTGGGAGCGAGTCGCATCAGGAATCTCTTCAGTGCGTTTATTAAAAAAAAAAAAAAAAAAAAAAAGTTATTAGCATCCTTTTTTTTTTTTTTTTGTATTAGTTAATTTAGAGTTTAAAGTTGATTGCTTGATATGTTTGTTTTTGGGTGACTGCTTTTCTTAAGGGGAGGCCAAAGCCAACGCTCCCTGTGTGATTTTCATCGATGAACTGGACAGCGTGGGTGGGAAAAGGATAGAATCTCCTATGCACCCTTACTCCAGACAGACGATCAACCAGCTTCTTGCTGAGATGGATGGGTAATCTGTAAAATCAAAACTCACATTTATGAATGTTCAGGAAGCAAGTCGGCTAAAATGATTTCTCAAAAAGCTAAATGTTGTGTGTTATTACAAACAGAATGATAGATTTTGTGATTGGTTTGGGTGGCATAATGATGGTACTGTATATTTTTTGAGGTCTAAATGAGAGTCATTTAAATTTTTGAAATCTTAATTTGTAGGTTTAAACCAAATGAAGGGGTGATCATCATCGGGGCAACCAACTTCCCAGAGGCTTTAGATAAGTATGTTTTGCCTCTTATTCCCAGCGAAAATATCACTGCTCACATTTTAGAAATGTCAAAGTTTACAGTCTTCATTCTATCAGTTGTAATTGGCAATACAAACAAAAAAGAGCTAAACCCTCCGGGCTGTGTTTCAAGTTATATGCTTGCACTTTATCATCTCTTTTTACCCTTGCAGTGCCCTGATTCGCCCAGGGCGTTTTGACATGCAAGTGACTGTGCCCAAACCAGATGTGAAAGGACGCACAGAAATTCTCAACTGGTACCTAAAGAAGATCAAAGTGGATCCAAGTGAGAAATTAGAATCTGCTAATGAGGAATAGGTTCATTATAATGCCCTTTCATAACCACATGGATGTTGTTTGTTATTTCTGCAGCTATCGAGGCCAATATTATTGCCCGAGGCACCGTGGGCTTCTCTGGTGCTGACCTTGAAAATCTGGTGAACCAGGCAGCCCTAAAGGCAGCGGTTGATGGCAAAGACATGGTCACTATGAAGGAGCTGGAGTTTGCTAAAGACAAAATCCTCATGGGTGAGTGATAGTTTGGTGTAAAGATGTACAACACCGCGAAAGTCACCGCGAAAGTCAGATGATCCCCTTTGAACAAGCACTGTGAACAGTGGTCTTTTCTTTGTTTTTCCTCAAGGCCCAGAGAGAAGGAGTGCAGAGATAGATGATAAGAACAAGCGCATCACGGCGTACCACGAATCAGGCCATGCAATTGTAGCTTTCTATACCAAAGATGCGATGCCAATCAACAAGGCTACCATCATGCCCAGAGGCCCCAGTCTGGGACATGTAAGGAAAGCTGGAGCTGGTTCATACTCTCACTACATAACTTTAAACTTGAATGCCTGGTTAAAACTTTATCTTCTACATCCTCAACTTCACCTTCAATGCTTCTTTGAAGGTCTCCATGCTTCCAGAGAATGACAGGTGGAGCGAGACTCGCTCTCAACTTCTGGCCCAGATGGATGTCAGCATGGGCGGCCGTGTAGCTGAGGAAATCATATTTGGCCATGATTACATCACAACTGGTAAGAAAATGTCCTTGAAGTGACCAGAGAGTGAGTGAACTGGGAGGGTAGATTGTACAAACACACTGATTCTTAGGTGAAGAAAGTTGCAGGATAAGGTGGAATTAATGATTTATGATGTAGGATTGAATGAGTCATTTCTTGTTCTTCAGGAGCATCAAGCGACTTTGATAGTGCCACCAGGATTGCTAAGATGATGGTAACCAGATATGGAATGTGTGAAAAGGTATATTTGCTTAAAAGCAGCACAAAGTGAAAGACTTTATGTCCTTACATTCATTTTTTTTCAAGCATCCCCTTTGCCTGTGTGTCTCTTAGCTGGGTATAATGACCTACACTGATCTGGCAGCACAAAGCCCAGAGACACAAGCAGCTGTGGAGCAAGAAATCAGAGTGTTACTCAAGGTCTGTGTGATCTGTTATATAATGTTAAAAACTAACTCAGCTCCTGTTCTTTAAAAAGAAAATTACATTTTGTTTATGTTCTCTGACATCTTTTCTCTTGCTCTCTCCAGGAGTCATATGAGCGTGCCAAAGCCCTGCTGAAGTCTCATGCTAAAGAGCACAAGAACCTGGCAGATGCTCTGCTCATGTACGAGACACTAGATGCCAAAGAGATTCAGCTGGTCCTGGAGGGCAAAACCCTGGAGACCAGATGAACCCTGAGAGGACCCAAATATCTCTGGGCACAGGCAGAGGAGGAGGTAGATTTTAAGAGGTCAACTGATAGAAAAAGGAAGGATGGACTCAGAGGCCTGCATTTATAATGTCACTTTACAAGTGTTCCTGTGGGGAAAATCCCATCCCTTCATGCTGTCTCACCTTCACAGAATCCCATCACTATCCCCAGATAAGTAGTGCTGTTATTTAAAGCATAAACATGAGTGCCCCGTGTTCACATGTAAGCAGCAGTACTGGCTCACTGTATGGGATTAAAGGTTGAATGACTAAATGTTTAATATTAAAAATTTTGCTCAGGTCATTATATTGCTTGGTGGGAGGAAACAAAACATGAATGTAAATATATACTGCTAACATAACAGCATCTGAATTTCTTTTAGGGTTCTTCATAACTCAGCTGTATCACCATATTAATCTTTAGCCAGACAGATTCACTTCTGGCCAATTGGATACGCCACATATATTATCAACCCAAAGAGGTCATTGTTGATACAGCGTCCAGAATATATGTGAATCTCTACTCATGTTTCAGTTCTCTTCATGTGTTTGTGTTCATATCTGATATTTGTGAGGTGTGTTTCCAGTGTATCTTACTCCCCTGCTGTTTTCTTTTGAAGGTTACTATATAATTTTTTTTCTTCCGAAGTAGGATAAAGTTGAACTACAATGGCTCAGCACCTTGGCTAAGCGTGGATATTTAAAATGTTCGTGTGCACTCTTTGTGCCCTTTTCTTTCAAGCGTACAAATGGAAGAAAAACTGCCCCTCAGCTTCAGAAAAGCACGTGACGTAAAGTGGCTGTGTTTGGCGTAGCAATACAGCTTTGGGATCGGAAGGCTTTTAGTTCTGAAATAAAAATAATGCCATAATTTAATTAAAAAGTTTGAGATTGGCTTTTGGAAGCCTCATCAGTGACATAGTAGTTTTTCTTGTACATGCAAATTGTGAAATAAAGACTCTGCAGTTATTCTGAGAAGCTAAAAGGCCAGCTGTCAGTATTGTGCTTCAGTCCCCGTTCTCATCGCTTAACTGTCGAAAGGCTTCTAGCCCGTGTCTGGTCCTGCATACTGGACTGCTTAGTAAACAAATCTCCATTGCAAAGTGGACAAACAATGCTAAATGTTTTGTGGTACTTTTCTCCAGGTGTGAAAGAAGATGTGAGGGGAAAATGAATTTCATTTAATTGTAAGATGACTCCAAATCAAACACTTACCAGCACAGATTGTCTGTACAAATCTACGTCAAAGCAGTGAATGTCTTTCTCCAAATGTGTATGTAATCCATATTTAGAACGCTGATTTCAGCATGTTGTGCATCTTGATGTTTGATTTTTATTTTTTTTTCCAGTTTGCCACAGTATATTCTGTTTGTTCGCCTTTTAGTGAGTAACTTATCTGTGTATATATAAGGGGTGTAAGGGGAACATTGTATATAGATGTATAGTGAAGCTTTTATGCTGTGTACACTGAATGGCTCTCTGCTGTACATCTCTCCTCAGTGTAAAGGAAAAGGAACCCAAATAAAGACTTAAGTGTGTACAGGTGACTTTATTTATTTTAAAATGCACATAAAACAACACTACATATACATCCTTGTAATAAGTGACACAACTAAACACCCCCCAAAATCTCAGCAATTATTAAATCTTTATTCAGTTCAATTCAAATCTGTTTATTATTTATGTTGCACCAGGTCATGACCTCAGTTGCCTCAAGGTGTTTTGTATTGTTAGATAAAGAGCCTAAAATATTAGAGATGAACAATAAAGATATATATATCTATAGATATATAGATATATAGATATAGATATATAGATATATATATAGATATATATATAGATATATATATAGATATATATATATATATAGATATATAGATAGATAGATACTTTCAGTGTGTGAAAACACACTGAAAGTATCTTAGCATGAGCGCACAGGTTTGCTATATTTTAAACAATAGTCCTTTTTTTTTTTTTTTACATGATAGATATATATATATATATATATATCTCAAGTTAAAGGCATGGCATCCACAGTTTTAGCGTGAGTGTAATTGAAGTGTTGTCAAATCTGCAGACGGATGCACTGGGCATCAGCTCAACGTGACTTGCTACAGGCCCCAAACAACGTGAGAAACACTGGAATAAATGTCAAGCCGTGGAACAGTCCAAACACAATGACAAGAAACACGATTTTGAAAAATGTCCGGAATATGTAACTCCCAGACACGCTCAACACCACCACACCTAAGATAGTGGACAGTGCTCCCTGCAGTACTGGGTAACCCAAAATCGCCAAAGCCTCAATAGCTTTCTCATTGGCGTCACTTTTGGGACTCGAAACAAAAGAGTAGCAAATGTGCGCCGAGAAATCTACCGAGAAACCGATGCACATGACCAGATTGATCATGGAGATGGAATCCAGATTGACGCCCCAGAGGGACATGAATCCCGTCACGCCGGTGATGACTGAAACAATTGCAAACACTACACAAAGTGAGCAGAGAGGATCGGGTATGAGTACGAGAGAGATTGCAAGCATTACGATCACAGCGGTGAGCATGGTTTGGATGGTGTTATTTAAAATGACAGTGTACTGGTCAAAGTAGATGAAAGAAGGGTGGTACACCAGGAGCTCCACTGAACATTCCTCTGCAGTTTTCCTGAGCTCCACCATCATATCTGCCATCGGTACGTTGTTTTTTGTCTGAAGGAAAAAGCGAGATACCTGAATCTTATCGTCTGG
This sequence comes from Maylandia zebra, assembly GCF_041146795.1. Taxonomy (NCBI): domain Eukaryota; kingdom Metazoa; phylum Chordata; class Actinopteri; order Cichliformes; family Cichlidae; genus Maylandia; species Maylandia zebra. Next base: position 27,012,028 of record NC_135184.1, on the reverse strand, counting down.
AGTCCATTGGATGTCTTGTGCTAAGAATGGGTCAAAATTTAAGAAAGGTTTCAGGTTGTTTAGGAAATCCTCCTGGGAGCTTATGGACTTATTATTGGCTTCTGCATAGTTTTCAAAGAAAATGAACCAAGCCATTGTGTTATTGACAAATTTCAGTGATTCAAAACTTGAAATACAAGAATTTAATTGCTTCCGTTGGTCTTTGTCCCAGTAGGGGAATTGCTGCTCTATTGCCACCATTGCACTGAAGCTATATTCATTGAAGTGCTCCTCTTCATGGTTGTAGTAATTGATAATGTAAGAATCATCCAAAGCCAGGTTCTTAGTATCAAGTCCTTCTTTTAAGATTACACAGCCATAGATACTAGCAGCTAAATAACCTGCATAAAGGACAAACACAAAGACTTTTGTCACTTTGTGGGTCAGAAATGGACCGTAGAACTTCTCAAAAAAAGAACTTATGGGCTCTGTTTCCTCTTTTGCAGTATCTTTGTTGTACCGACCCCCAGTACAGCACAACCAGAAGGCTTTTGATTTCCCTGGTGCATCACTTGGGACTTCGATGCAGGTGATCCAGTGCTTGTTCTCTGCTTCTCTCTGCCCATTTAAAGCCATGCATGCACCCAGGAAAGTCAGGCTGTAGAAGTAACAGAAGCAAAGACAAATTCCAGCATAGAGGCAGAAGGACTGGACTGAGCCAAAGGGTGTGATGCAGCCCAGGAAGAGAGCCAGCACATCGGTGAGGGTGGTAATGGTAATGGAGATGGCAGCATCTTTGTAGGTCTCACCCAGCCGTTTTGGCACGCTGTCCAGAACACGAGTCTGTTGCCAGCAGGAGATCATGATGAACATATCATCGATCCCAATACCTTTAGTGATAAAAGTCAGAGTGGGGAATATTTTTAAAATACAAAATAAGACTTCAGGCTTAGAGTATTGGTGTGTGTTTGTGTGAGTGTCTACAAGGCTAGGGTTAGGGGAGATAGAGAGCACTAATGACAGGGTTACCATCAGCTGTAATGGTAGTTTCTTAGAAAACATTGAAATCAATCAACTGTAAGTGTTATTTTAAGAATGCAGGTCTTGTTGACAATCGCTGCTGTGAAAATCTTGCTAAAGCTTTTTCTGGCATAACATTTTCTACAAACTGCTGCCTTAACTGAACACTTTGACCTGAATGTTTAACAGAGCCTCACCTAGAATCATGAAGGGACAGGAGGCAGCTGTCATTACAAAAGGCTGGCCCACCAACAAGAGCAAACCAAAACCACTCACGACCGCTAGACTTGTAGAGAGAACGCCGCAGAACCCCACCCACACCTTCGTCCTCACATTATCCAACCTGAAAAAACAAACTCATATTTTATTTTATCTTTAAAGTAATTTGTCAAATATACATTCAATGACAGGCTTGGCTGTTATGTTTTTCTGACCTCCAGCAAGTTATGATGGAAAATGTGATGGCAATAGAGTAGGTGATGGAAAATAAAGAGATGACAGAATCTGGAGATTTCTCAAATTCCCACTGCATTGACATTGAGGTGGAGTATGATACCTAGAAGATTGGAAAAAGAATGAGCAGGAACAATCTCACCAAGTGGGAGGATAATAACTTAAACACAAAATGTGAGTTCTTACCTGGAGGGAAGGTGAGGAGCTATTTGACACCAAACTAATGAAGCTTTCCAACCAAAGGTCATTTTTTGTTTTGTTGCCCTCTTTTAAATAGTAATAGAGTTGTATAGCTTTAGCGCTTTCAACAACTGAAGTGTCTCCTTGAGTCACACCCCCCAGACTTGTATACAACGGCAAATTTGTGTTACCATTGTGATACCACGGGAATGTCAGTGTGACAGCTTTTATATTTTCGGCATTGTATTGAATGATATCTAGAATGATGTTTGAAATGCAGTTTTTCATCACCTTAGCACAGATGCCCTCATATTTAAATGATTCCTTGTCAAATTCTACCAACATGTTCTTGATTTTAGAGTCCAACATGAGGATTTCTTCAAGCATTTTAACAGTCAGAATATTAGTCTCGCTTGTAGCTATGAGAGTGGCATAGTTTCCATCTGTGGTCTGCCGCAAACTTGAAAACATGGAATCATCTTCTGGAAACATTTCACTGAAGTACTTCCTCTCTGTCTTGGCCGGTCCATTAAAAGGTGTAAACTCCTCTTCAATATTGTTGGAGATTCTGTCCTGAGTAAAATAAAACCCGCTTCCCAGAGCTGCAGAGACAATAAGGGGGGCAATGAGGAACCACCAGGGATTGGATCCAACAGATTTACCCATCTTCTTAAAGAAGCTCTGAAGGGGCTTTTCTATGCAATCCATGCGACATCTGGCCATAGCTGCAAAACCTGGCTCCTTTGACAGGATGATAGAAGCTCAAAAATATGTTTTGTGGATATAAATCGGTTGCTCCTTTGTTTTCAGAAATGTTCAAACTATCGTCACAGGCTGCTGTCAGAAGCATTTACTGTGCCGCACATTCCTGTTTGGCTCCATGTTCTTTGTTGCAGTTTCTTTTCAGCAGATGTGGTTTGAGGAAAGGCTCACTCAGTGAGCTTGTTCAGGAAGAGTCGCTTTCATACGGTTCATTGGTTCTATCTCACTCTTTGCTAGAGTTTCTTGTTGCTTAATCCTGTTGTATCACAAAAAAAATCATCTTTGGAATCTGTAAAAAAAGCAAAACACTTCAAAAAAAATAAAAATAAACGGAGAAGAGCAAATTTCAACTAAAAAGATTTCCCAGAGTGTGATTAAAAAGAAGATGCACTAACAGCAGACCAAAAAAACAGATGAGCTCTCCTGAGCGCTCAACACCACCACACCTCCTGAGCACTCATTTATATAGAGTGGGGAACTGCTGCCTCCTCCTTTTGGTTATACTATAACCATCTTGGCATCATTTTTTATTTCAATTTCATGACACTATTACAATCCATTTGTAACTTTCTGAATCCAATATTTCTAAATACATGCTTACAGCATTTCTTTTTAAGTGCTCAAAACCACACATAAGCTAAATATGTTGGTAATAATATGTAGATCACAATGACCTCACTGAGTACTTGACGGTTTCCAGTATGTTAGTACAAAGTTCAGTGTGGTTATCAGTGCCAATGACAGGTTATGGACAATGAGGATATAAACGGATGGGAAAAAGACGCTCTTTCTCTTGTAATCTTATCAGTCAGATGACACACCTCATATAATTAACCCAGCAATGCAAATGCATCATACTCGATGCATGAGTTTTTCAGACTACTTTTAGTTTACCAGCACAGCTTAAAACAGTGTGATTTCTCTCCCCTCAAAACGCCTAAATAATTTGCACAAAAGCAAATATGATACAAATCCAAATTCATATATGTAAATTTATATTTAACACCTTTTTCATTTTCATTTTTCATTGGCCAGGTTCAAGAAACACCCTAGTTTTTTCTTTTTTCTTTTTAAAGACGAATTTTCTGACTATTTCACAGTTCAAGCATCACAGCGTTAACTGCGGCAAACGCAATTATTATTATTCCCCCACAACCCTCGGGCGATACCATGTCATGGTTCGGGTAACGTAAAGGTTACACAAAGGAGGGCCTTTTAGGATTGATGGAAGGAAGCCGATGCACAAAACAAAGACATGTTGTGCTCCATTATGTGACTCTTTATTTAGGCACTTGAAAGGTAACCCCACCTGAAGGCAGTCATTTCCTGTGGTTGTGGTTCCATGCACTAATTTCAGTTCAGCCTGAAGGGTAAGCTGGCCCATAGCAGAGCAAGAACATGTGTGTAAATACTAGAACTAACAAAATCAAACATTTAACTGTTAAGATCGGGAGAAATCCCAACAAACAGGAACAAAGATGCATTATTAAAAGCTTTTATTAATAGCTTGTAACAGAAATTAGTTTCCAATCTTTATGTTTAACTCACTTGTATTTGACACTAAATGCATTTGCCTTGATCAGCTTTTCAAATCCTGGTAGCATTTAGTTGGTTTTAGGGGATGCTCGTTTATGTAAGTCATGAATAACTTGCATAGTGTAAACATATATTTGCATTTTCTTATTATTTCTGACCAAACACCAATTAAATGAAGTAACGTAGGTGAAACTCACTCTAGAAAAACTAGATTATTGCTTCTTCTCTGCACCACCCCTGCAAAAAATCTTGAGAACCCCTCATTTCTTTATATTTTAATTCAAAGGAGTTTTAAAGTGCTCTTGAGCAATAGTTCACCGGGATTTCTGAAGGTCTTTCAAATTGTTTATTGTTTGTTAAACGAGATAACACTGGTCTATGGATCATAAACTTTTAAACCTTTAAAGGTCATAAAAAAGCATAAAACTAACTTAAGTAAGCAATTTTAAATTGTTTGTCTAGGCACTTTGTTATAAGCTGCCTGTCACAAAAGCCATGGGAACATCCACAAAATGAAGATAGCACAATTATGACAGACATTAAATATTATTTTGAAAACTCATGCAAAGACACCAGATAGGACTTGAGAGATACATCCCACACTGCTAATGAAACGGTGTGGAATAAGTTTGACAGAGAGCAGAAGAAAAGGCAGCCAATATCCAAAGAAGAGCTTTGAATGTCCTCCGAGAAGCCTGGGGAACTATTCGACTACTTAAAGAAATGACAAGAGAGCTGCTTCACAGAGTTCAGGCTGTGTTGAATAATAAAGATCAAGGTTATTGGAAACGTACAGACTCTGATTTTTCTTTATATTCTGTATTTCCTTTTTTTTTTTTTTAATTATATTTTTATTGAAAGAAAAAAAAAGGGACTTATTACAATAAAGTGCATTGACATTGTTTAGTCGAGAAAAAAAAGGAAAGGAAAAAAAATAAAATTAACTCATTGGCTTGACAATGTGTTACATAATGCAGCATGTTTAACTTATTTACAAAAACTACATTAGGTACATATTATGAAGTTGAGGGTCAACCTAACATTGTACGATACATGGGAGATACACCAAAATACACCAATTCAGGGCTGGTCTTACCTAAATTCAGGGCGGATGGGGGACACAAAACTAATCCATTTATTCCATATTTTGTAAAATTTGTCTTTCCGAATTTTTAGAAGGAATGTCAATTTTTCCATTTTAAATATTTCGAAAACCACATTAAACCAATCCTCAAGTGTTGGCGGAGTTGGATTTAACCACTTTCTGGTTATAGATTTTTTGCTGGCCGCTAATAACGCTTGTAAGAGTTTTGTGTCCCCTCCCCGGACCGAGTCAGCAACCAAGCCCAGGTACAAATTTACAAAATTGATGTCAAATTTTATCTTAAAAACCTCACACAAAGTCTTATGGATTCCCAGCCAGTAGTTTTTTAAGTTAGGGCAGTCCCAAAAGATATGATAATGATGTGCCTCTTCTGATCCACATCTTCTCCAGCATTCTGCTGTCCCATTTTTATATTTAGTCTGATGAGGAGTTTTAAAAAATCTAATAATGTTCTTCCAACAGTGGTCTCTCCAAGATAGAGAACTTGTTGAGTACCAATGAAAATTACAAATCCTCTCCCAGTTCTCGTTTGTTATACCCATCCCCGATTCCAATTCCCATTTAATCTTAACATTTTGAGTAGTATCCTTCCTTGCTTGAAGGAGCACATCATATAGTTTGGAGATTGCCTTTCTCAGGGAACTATCATATGCTAATTTAACTATCTTAAAAATTTCTGACTCGACCATATTCAGGTTTGAGATATTGCAGTGTTTATTAAAGTAATCCCTCATTTGAAGAAACCTGAAGAAATCTACTTGTCTTAAGCCGTTTCTTATTTGTAATGACTGGAAACTCTGTAGTGTCCCTTTATGTGTGAAGGAATGGAATGTTGTTAGTCCACTCTCTATCCAAGACTGAAATCTATTATCACTTTCATTTGGTTTAAAATCTGTGTCATAAGCACACCATCTAAATACTTTTAATATTCGTTCACTACCACATATTTCAGTCACTTTATTCCATATTATTAAAGTGTGGCTAATCCATGGGCCTTTATTTTTTAAACGGTCTGCCAATTTTTTTTATCCGCAATTGAGGCTTGTAGTTGGAATTTAGGGGTTGTATTGAATTCTATAGATTTCCACTTAGCTTTCAAACTCGGGTTACACCATTGCAGCAGGGGGATGACCTGAGATGCATAATAGTAGTATTGTAAGCATGGAAGCGTTGCCCCCCCCCCCCCTTTTGCCTTGCTTAACTGTAAAGATCTAAATTTAATTCTTGGTTTTTTCCCATGCCAAATAAAGTGCGAAATCCATTTGTCCCATTCACCAAACTGTGTGTGACTTACTTCAACAGGCAAAGTTCTAAATAAATAGAGGAGTCTTGGGAGTACATTCATTTTCACTGCTGATATCCTTGAGTTTAAATTTAAGAAAGGCACCAAATTCCACCTATCTAAATCAAATTTTATGGCCTGTGACAAGGGACCATAATTTACTTGTGATAGATTAGAAATATTCTTAGTTAGAATTATTCCCAAGTATTTAAGTGTTTCAGCTTCCCAATTTATATTATAATTATCTCGTAAAGTGTTAGATGCTGTATAGTTTAGTGTCATTACCTGTGTTTTGTTTAGGTTTAATTTATAACCTGACAATTCCCCAAAAACAGATAGAGAGGACATCAACTCCTCAAATGATTCTTCGGGTTCCTTCAAAAAGACCAAGACATCATCTGCAAACATTGCAACTTTTTGTTCTTCCCCAGCAACTACAATACTTTTAATTTTGGTATTGTTTCTTATAAAGTGACCAAGGGGCTCAATATAAAGTGCAAATAAAAGTGGTGAGACTGGACAACCCTGCCTGGTCCCTCTTTCTAGAGTAAATGATTCAGATAAATCTCCATTGACTTTCACGCGAGCCCTTGGTTTATCGTAAAGGGATTGTATTATTAAAATAAATTTATTGTCAAAACCAAAAGTCTTCAGTACCTTATAAAGAAAAAGCCATCTGACTGAATCAAAGGCTTTCTCAGCGTCCAGTCCCACCAACATTGCCTGGACCCCATCTCTGTTTATTTGTTCAATAACATGTAGGGAACGCCTTATGTTGTCCATTGTTTGCCTTTGTTGAATGAAACTGCACTGATCCAGGTCTATTATGTCAGGTAAGATTTTTTCTAATCTTTGCTGTAAATAGTTTATAATCCAAATTTAATACACTAATGGGTCGATAACTGCTACATTCTGTCCTATCTTTACCCTCTTTGGGAATGGTGGAAATAACTGCTTCCTTCCATGAGGGGGGTAATTTACCCTTTTGCATGATCCAGTTGAATGTATTCAATAGAGTAGGAAGCAAGTCCTCTTCAAGGTTTTTATACCACTCTGCAGTGTACCCATCCGAACCCGGGGTCTTACCTACTTTTAATTTAGATATTGCCAGGTGAAGTTCTTTGGTTGTTATTGGTTGGAGTAAACTTTCGTTTTGGAGATTCGTTAAAATTGGTAGTTTTAATTTGTTCAAAAAATGATCAATTTTTATTTCATCCGTTGTTTGTGGTTGGGTATACAGTTCTTTATAGAACGACTCTAAGCTCTCTTGAATTTTCTCTAATTGATTTTCCATTATCCTTGTTTGAGGATTTTTTATTTTAAAAATTGTGTTTTCCAATCTCTGTTTACGCAGTTTATAGGCTAAGACTTTAGAGGATTTGCTTCCTATCTCATAATATTTCTGCTTTAAAAAAAATAATTTTCTTTTGAGTTTCTTGTGTATAAATTTCATCAATTTCGACCTGTATTTTTTTTATTTCTTTTTTTTTCTCAGAATTACTTTTGTATCCATCTTCCCGTTGTAGTTGTTTTAACTTTGCCTGAAGGTTGACAAATTTTTGAAGCTTTATCTTTTTCAGATGGGAGGTCATTGAAATTATTTTTCCTCTCATTACTGCCTTTAAGGAATCCCATAATATGATTTGCGACACTTCCCCGGTATCATTTAATTCAAGAAAATCCTTTATTTCTTCTCTTAACTTTTGTTTTAGTATGGGATCGTTTAATATGGTTGAATTCAGTTTCCACAGCACCTTCCTTGCTTTCTTCTCTAAACTCAAAGACAGTGAAATAGAGCTATGATCTGAAAGATCTATCGTTTTAATTTGACATCCCTTTACTCTAGTACAATCATTACTGAACATAAAGAAATAGTCTATTCTAGAGTATAGGTCCTATGGGGGCAGGAGTAGTGGGTATAGTCCCTGCTTTTAGGATGTAACTCTCTCCAAACATCAATTATCCCCAATTCCTCCATATATATATATATATATATATATATATATATATATATATATATATATATATATATATATATATATATTCTGTATTTCCATGTATGCTTGCATATTTCAATAAACTGCTGCAACATTTTCATAGCATAATACAAGGAAATTAGAACCTTTATCAGGAGAGCTAATATATTTTATACAAGTTCTTTGCCACTTTAAATAATTGTTAGAGAATCTTCATAATTAAAAACTAAATAATTTAGTATCAACATAATAATAATATTTTTTTGTGTTTCATTTTCAAATCTCGCGAACACCGGTGACGTCGCGCGTCGCACTTTGGCCGGAAGTTGCGTGAGCAGTAGGCTATCATCGGAACTGATAGCCGCCTGCTATCCTAAAACACAGTAAAAAAATATCTGTAAAATCGTTTTTAGTTAATTCAGAGTCAAAGGTAAACTAACTCCAAGACAAATATGGACGACGATGTGTTGACGACTCTGAAGCTGTTGATAATTGGTGAAAGTGGCGTCGGAAAGTCCAGGTTTGTCTGTGTTTTAGCGAGCTTAGCAGCTAGCCTGTTGTGAATGTTGACATTGTTGTGTAAGTTTCTTTCTCGCTGCCCAGTGTTCCAGCTTAACTGGTTTTCATGGTGTCTGTTGATGCCAACATTTCAGCCTGTATTCACAAACTTCAGATGTTCCTGGTAACAGATTAGACACATTTCTGAACATTTTAGAAGTAGATTTGAAGTTTAAAAAAAGACATATGCTCGGGGGTTGCAGTGAGATTTGGCAGGTTAGGGGAAAACTACAAATATCTTACATAATAATGTCTACTCTGAGCTTCAGAAGGCTTTCTTTGTGTACAGCCTGGGATCAGCTGACCTGTCCTATTGCAGGTTTGGATTTTTTTGTTTAGTTTTTTCCCTTTGTGAATTTAACCAACTGTATTCTACAATATAAAGGCCCACGTTACAGGAGCCTTGTCTGCTTCCAGCCTCTAGCCAGTATAAATGCGGAATTTGCAAGTGTTGATCAGCTCAAATCCAAAGTGATATCTCCTTTGAGAACCAAACCCTATTATACAGCAGCTGCATTGAAATGCAAATGAGCACTCCATTTTTTGAGTGTTATTTCAATTAATTTCAATTAAAAAAAAAAAAACAATTCAAGTACATAATATTAAGTTAAATCAGATTTTTTTTAAATCACCTGACTATGCACACAAGTAAGGTTTTACAAGATTTTCACCAGGAGGCCATACTTTCAACACTCTCAGGAACTAACAGTTCAATTACGTGTTTCTCTCTGATGATATCTGTGTTTTTACTCGGGAGCTAACCTAGCACAGTCTGCCCTGCACCAGTCCAGCACCCATTACTGTAAACAGCACCACAGCACTGCACATAGCCCCAGTTTAGCCAGCACCTACTGGTCAGTATAAACTCTAAATTGCCCAGAATTATAATCTTATGATTATGAATTTGCTTCTAAAAACATGTCAGAGTATTTAATGTATTCAGATGTATCCAAATAAGTTCAACAGCACATCATGTATAGATCCATGATTTGATAAAAAAAAAAAAAAACTCAAACAAAACAATTAAACTTCTTGGAAAATGCATCCACTGTGTCATTAGCTTGCAGCTAGCAGTAGGGGTGGGCAACAATGAAATCTCTGACGACATAGATTCCAAAGAAATTCTGAACGTTTTATTGATGGTTGTAAAGTAAATGGAAGGCCATCTTTTTCCAACAAACCGCTGTCACTGATAAGCAGTAGCAAATGTAAGCACAAAACTAGGGCTGGGCAGTGTTTGCCTTTGTAGCTCTTCAGGAGCTGCACAATATGGTCACATATTAAAAGAAAAAAATGTTTTCTACCAGAGATGACTTGGGTGTCTTGGGTCAGGCTTTTTAACCAGTTGCTGAATAATCAATTCTCCAGAAAATAGCGTCACCATTCCCAAAGGACCCACCAACCTCTCTGCCCGAACAGTAGGAGTAAATAATAAATAAATATTAAATAATATAGATTTTTAAATGCGACTTTATTCCTTAATGTTTTTTCTCCTGTTAGCAGCAAACAATTTTACAACAGCTTTATTGTTTTATAAACAATAGCAAGACACTGACTCGGTACTCGCTGACCTCATATCAAATTTGTACTAATTTTGAATTCTGTTTTTGTATTTAAGCTTTACTCTCAAACCATAAACAGCACTTAGTCTGCAGCTGAAAGAATACAAACTAAAACTGTTGGGAGCAGGTAATGTCCAAAATCATCTGGAAGCGCCATGTTTTCACAGAGTTTTTTATTCACGGCAGTCTCTGCTGGGGGAATCTATCTTATATGTGCAAGTTGTTCAGAATCAGAATACTTTAATAAACCCTAAGAAAATGATGTAAGCCATTGTTAAGCCATATCTTAGTAAAATCAAAATTGCAAAATGCAAACTGTGCGTCGCATTGTTACGGAACTGTCCGTGTTTTAATTTGGTGATTTAGAAATGTTGTTCTACATAATTCTAATCTGCTGATTAGTCTGTTTCACACTGCTGGAAACACAGAACACACACTGAGAATACCTGTTCAGTCAATAAAATTAATTTCTCTTTGGTCTGCGACAAGCGGAAGCAATTTCCACGTTTCCTTTGTTATGGTGTGGGACTTTAAACCTTAATATTTAAATAGATTTTTACCACATTTTTACCACGGTCTGATAGCGACAGGCCGTGGTAAATATGCAGTGCTGGTCCTGTTGGACATGACTGCTGCATTTGACACAGTGGATCACGATTTGCTGATCTCCCGCTTACAGCACTGTGTGGGAATTTTTGGTTCGGCACTTGTGTGGTTTAAGTCCTATCTTTCAAATAGGACCTTTTGTGTTAAGTTGGGGTCCGCTTCATCCTCTGTGGCTCCTCTGCTTTGGGGTGTGCCTCAGGGATCTATTCTTGGGCCATTATTGTTTTCACTGTACCTTTTGCCTCTTGGTGTGATTTTCCGAAAACATAAAGTGTCATTCCATCTATATGCAGATGACTGCCAGCTTTATTTACCTTTTAGTCATTCTGATAGTCTCCCAAGTCGACCTCTGCTTGACTGCCTTAGCGATGTTAAAGCATGGATTGCAAAAAACCTTTTAAATTTTAATGATCGGAAGACAGAAGCGATCTTATTTGGCCCAAATCGTTTTTTCTCACGCTCCAGATGTTGATCTTGGAGCTTTGACTTCCCAACTAAAGAATTCGATCACAAATCTCGGAGTAAAAATTGATTCTGCACTTAACTTTGATGACCACGTAAACGGGGTGGTAAAATCAGCATCCTATCACCTCAGACGTTTAACGAAGGTTAAGCCCTTTCAGTGTTATTCATGCCTTTATTACTTCATGTTTAGATTATTGCAATTCTCTTTTAATAGGGGTTGGGCAGGGCACTTTGTCACGCTTGCAACTAGTGCAAAATGCTGCGGCACGATTTTTAACTGGCAGAGGGAAATTTGACCACATCACTCCGATTTTGGCCTCTCTACACTGGCTTCCAATTGAATTTAGGATCCGTTTTAAAGTCCTTTTATTGGTTTTTAAATCTCTAAATGGTCTGGCACCTGTTTATTTGTCTGACTTGTTGAAGCCCCACTTCCCCATTTGTTCCCTTCGGTCAGCTGAGCAGTTGTTGCTTTCGGTCCCAAAGTCACGGCTGAAACTTAGAGGAGACCGAGCGTTCGCTGTTGCAGCGCCGATGCTTTGGAATAACCTCCTCTCCATATTAGACAGGCTACATCAGTGCCAGTTTTAAGTCCTTATTAAAAACCTATTTTTATTCCCTGGCTTTTAACTCTGTGCGTAACTGACATTTTTATTAATTTTGTTGCTATGTCTGGTTTCTTTTATTTTATTACTATATCTATATTTGTATTGTACAGCACTTTGGTCTACCAGGTGTGTTTTTAAAGTGCTATATAAAGAAATGATGATGATGATGATAACACTAAATTATTTTATGGGACATTCATCTTCTCCTTTTTGCAACAGTGCTGCATTTTACTAGTATATTTTTATGATCTTTAGAGGTTTTTATCACCATTTTATAACATTACTGGAGTAGCTGACGCTTTGAGATAATTTTCTGTGGAAGAAGAGTCGTATGATCCGTGAAACGCCCCTTTGCGATAGGTCAGTACCATGCCTTTCATGTGAACTTAGTGAGTTGATAGTCAGCTTTGTGTGACCATTTATCACTATCACTTATGTTTAGATGTCTAGATAACAGGATGACACCATATTTGTAGAATATGGCCCTGATTGTACTGTGGTACAAGTTTATTTATAACAAGTTTATTGTTTCCACCTTAAGGAAAGTCGTTTTCTTGCATATTTGCTAAGCACTGTTTTTTTTTTAATTTATTTTTTTAAGGTTCAGAGGCTGACATGCAGCCCTTGCTCTCATACATATCTTGGCGTGCACTAGGAGACGTAAACACATGGCAGAGAAATGGTGTTGATGTTCTTATATCATGTAAAAGATTTACATGGTCATTATCACAGTATGATATGATAAGAAGTCACAGCTAGCAGGCACACTATGTGCCAGATTATCATATTTTATACTCCTCTAAAGGTGCTATTCTCGGGTTACTTCCTTAAATATACAGCCCTTTTTTATTGTCTCCTGGAAATAACTAATGCAAAAGTGAAAATAAAGTGCCTTAACCTTATTATGCGCAAAGCAATGCCAGACTGTTACCTCCTATTAAGTATGAAGCTGCCAGTGCTAAAATGCAATGATTGCTAGTTAACATGGGCTCAATGAGCAGCAGGTGTTAATCAGCTGACAGTGTGAACGAGACAGAGCTGCAGACTAACAGGAGAGATGAGGAAAGTGCACAAGTTCTATTAGTAAACGGTTGTTTGAACAGGCTGTGAATGACGCAGGGCTGATGATACTCTGGGCACAAAAGGTGTTATGTCTGTCAGGTAAACATGCGTAGGCCAGTGTGCACTAAAATACCATTACAGTTGCACAGAAGCTTCTCTTCAAAACACAACGAGAAACTGCAGGTGGCCTTAACCTACCACTGCACCCCTGGCAGAGCGAGAGGCTTGTCTGTCAATTAGATCATGAAGTACAAAGTACTCATGTTTGGGGGGAAAAGTAGTTAAAATTCTGGTGCCTTTACAATCTTTTGGCATGTGCCCACTTGTCCTTTAAATCATTTTCTAACAATTTTAAGTCAGTTAAGTTACTGTTAAAATCCATGTTTTCATTTTTGTTTTTGTAATGTTACCTTTAGATCAGGGGTCGGCAACCCTAGGCACGTGAAGGGTTAACTGATGGCCCGACCATAGCTGGACTGGCCATCGGGCATACCGGGCATTTGCTCAGTGGGCCGATGGTGATTTTTTGTTTTTATGGGCCGATGATTTTTATTTATTTCTTTATTTGTAACGGTATAAGCAATGAAAGGTGGTGGACTGGCCAGATGCTGGCCGGTGCGTAAAAATAACTCAGTTGTTTGGTGGCTATGGCGGAGCTTCCACAGATTCAGTAACATTAGCAAGTGTTGGAGGCCAGCAGGTGGATGAAGGAAAGGGGAGGCAGGAGGAGGAGAGACCCGAGGCGGCCACCGGTCAGGTGTCAGGTGAACTGAACTTCAGGTGAGAAGTTATGACCTGCAGTCTATCTGGGTCAGATATGAACCAAGTTTAGGTGGAGTTTATTTTCGTTGTGCTGACTTTTTACAGTCAGTTACAATAACTCGTACTGTGCACTAGCTAGCATGACAGAGTTTCTATACAGCTGGGTGGATGCTATGATGTTACTGATAGTGAACTTTATTTTATTCATAAGGTTAGTAGAGTTGCCAACCATCCCGTATTCAGAGAAAATATTATGTGTTTCATATTGAGCTGAAAAGGAACACAGTTTGTCCTGGACTTTAGCTAGAATGAAAAAGACACAAAGCTGGAGTTACTCTGTGTCTTTGCTGCACAGCTGCCTCTTCTTCTCTCATTCTCTCCCCTCCCTCTCCTGTTGCTACTTCAATCATGCAACTGATCAATGATCAGCTGATCGGCTTTTCTCTCTTGTTTCTTTACGCCAGAAAGAGGAAACCGGCAGATGTGGCGCTAAACAACAGCAGCACATTTAAGCTTGATCAGCTGTTGTTAGAATTTATTTAATATTACCTTCTAGTATCAGCTGATGTTTGCTGGAGCCACAGCTGTAAAAGCTGCTGGTCATGATATCGGTTTGGATACATGAGGGAAACATGAAGATGAAACCAGGAGATGTCCTTACTGAATCATCAGAGCTGAACAGGTGATGGAGAAACAGGTTTACCTTTTAGGTGACATGAATGAGTTGAAGGGAAGTTATGAACTGTTTCTGAGAGACAAATAACACCAGGATCCTTTTTTACGTAGCTGACAGCTGGTAACTGTGCAGGGGCGGATCTAGCAAAGTTTTGCCAGGGGGCCAGGTAGGGCATTAGCAGGGAAGGGGGGCACAAAGAAATACTTTTCTTTCTTATTCGCATTTAAAATGTCTAGCTTTTAATAAATAATTATCTGAATCTTAAACCAAAGTTTTTATCTGATGTAAAATGTATAGAAATCATACATATACCAACAAGATTGTACATCACTGTCACAACAGCATCTGTTTTCATTCAAAGGCTTTATGGTTTTTCCTGTAATACCTGGTGGGCTGGTCTCTAGTCAAAATGCCCGAGCCGATTTTTTTTGTCCAGCCCTGGGCACGACACGCAGAGAATTAATCTGAGAAGGTGCAATAAAAAATAAATGGCTGCGCCAGCGCTGCACATTGCAAATTAGCTCGCATAGACACATTAGTTGTGCCGCTTCTTAATGACGGTATCTTAGCTAACAACCCCAACTACCAGATTCAACTTGTAATTGGCTAAAAATAACTTAGCCTACCGGTGAGAGGGACGTTGTTAGCTTTCCACATTCCGACACTTCAAAAGCTTCAGGAGATTTCCGCTCAGCGCAGCATCAGCACCGCGGAATTACACGGATACATCCGTAGACTCGAGACAGAATTCACAATGCTTTTTTGGGACTTTCAGGTGTATGGACCAATGTTTTCTTTTCTGATCAAACCAGAAAGCTTTAATGAGCAGCTGGGTTTGTCTTGCATTAACTGGCTGAGGTAATGCCAGTTAATGCAACATCGAAGCAGCTGGAATCCACAGCTGTGCGTGTTCATGCAGCTTGCATTATCACCTGCTGGACATCATCCTGACAAGTTTAACTGTCTTCAGAACATTGCAGAGGCCTTATTGACAGTATTTGGCTCTGCATATCTGTGTGAGCAGATTTTCTCTCACATTAAGAGTGTCCTCAGGTAGCCGTCTGAATATTGGACACTCGGAGACCTGTGTCTTGTTATGGATAAAAAAGTGTCTTTTTTTGTTTCAAAATAGCTGATAACTATTCGCCGATAGCTGCCAACATCTGCAAACAAATATAATCCTATAAAGTGGTTCTATATAGTGTGTAATTGTTAATATAGAGTGTTATTAAATTTATTGCTAATGCAATCATATGGCACATTGACTTCTGAGATGGCACTCATCATCAGAAAGGTTGCCTACCCCTGCTTTAGATTATATTATATTATATAGGTCTCATGTTGGCACAGATCGTACTTTGATCTCAGATTACTGCCTGAAATTTACAGCACTTATTTACAACTTAATTGAAACAAATTAGTCTTTGAAAAAGCTTACATACTTCCTTAAAAATGTTTGAGCTATTTCCATCCTGACTGATTCCCTGCTCCCTCTTTGTAAATCACCTCGTATCACTTTGATCAGATAAGTTGACCTGTTGAAAATGGCGACTCTGGATGCAAATTCTTGAACACAGAGACTGAAAAATATAATGAAATCTCGCCAGTTAACATTGAAACCACTTAAGTGTTTTTGGTCTTTTTCTAACCGTTTGCTTGAAGTATTTGCTGCTAACAACCCTGTAGTATTGCTAATCTTAAGGGCCTTCCTTTACACACAGACGTAGAAAATTTGTTTGAATGTTTCGTGAGTTACACATATTCTTAATGCAGATGCTCACACTGTCCATTTGATTTGATAGGATTAATTTTTTTTTGCTGCAAATAAAAAAAATCTTATCAATCAGACCGCTGCATTTGGCAACGAGTACGTCTTACTTCAAAACATGTACCGGTACTTAATTTGGAATTTTGTGTTGCAGGTTTAAATTTTTTGTTTTTTGCACCTTGTCCTGTGTCTAAAGGCCTTTACTCCTGCAGTTTTAAAGCTTTCCAATATTTTTTTTTGCTGAAAGGTGTCAAGCGCTGTTAGCATTTTCAAGACCATAAAGTTATTGCGATCCTGTGGCCCTGCTCGAGGGAAACCTGTTCAAAGCTACGGCTAGCTCACAATAGCCTGTTGTACTGGATGAACTGCTCATTTCCATTTTATCTTTATTACAGTCTGCTCCTGAGGTTCACAGAGGATACTTTTGATCCAGAGCAGTCTGCCACAATAGGTTTTACACACTCACACACGCACACACATATATGAAAACTACTATTGATTTTAAACTTATAACTTAAAGATTTTTTCTTTTTTGTCTCTTATAAATGATCAGGTGTGGACTTCAAAGTAAAAACACTTGCAATCGATGGAAATAAAGCTAAGCTCGCCATATGGGTAAGACAGAAGTTTTTATTCCTGTTGTCTACATTTCATGTTTGGGGGGGGGAACACGATGAAGTAAAACGTTTCTCCACAAGATGGTGACATGGTACAGCCAAAATTGAAGGACGTAGGTGGTATTCCCAGTATCCAGTAAAACCATGCTATGCACAATGAATCCATAACCTAAGCCCCATACAGAGAAGTGCTTGAAATTTCTTTCTAAAAAGTTATTATTATTGATATTATTATTTTATCTGGTCTCAATAAGAACATGTGTGGGAGGTTTATAAAAATTGGAAAAACCTAATGGCCTCTGTTTTTATGTGATGAGGGGAAAAGTAAGGTTTATATTGCATCTGTTGTTAAAAATAATGCAGTGTTCTTGGAAAGCGTTGTCCCGGGCATTCACATAGACGTTACTGTAACACAAAACACCTAGGGTACCATTGTCCCATTCCCTGTATGACTCCAACTCTTTCTCCCAATGGCAGCAACACATCAGGCCATGCCACAAAAGGGAAAAAAGACACAGAAAAAAAGATCAGAACCAGCTCTGAGACTTGGTCTCCAAACTATTCACATCCCAGTCAGATTGAGCATCTGCCAGAATCCATATGGACCCTGTCCTGCAATCACTGGGACCTAAAGGCTTTGTTGTCAACCTTCACAACTAGAAGACACACACGGGGTCAAAGGTGGAATGGCAGCAGATCAGGGATTTAAAGAGTATTAGACAGTTTTATTGTGGTGCATCACTTTTTATTAATAGTGTTGTTTTCCAGTCAAACTTGATAGAAAAAAAAAAAGATTAATTGTTCCTGAGGCAACAGCAAGCTCACATTGTGACTGTCCGAGTGGAACTTATCAGAAACACATGGTCTGTGAGGTCGGATGCTGGGAATTGGCTGCTGTGCCGCTGGCCTTAAAAGTATGGTATCAGAAATCTTTTGCCGCTTTTATTTTCGTAGGACACAGCTGGACAGGAACGGTTTCGCACTCTGACACCCAGCTATTACCGCGGCGCACAGGGAGTCATACTTGGTAATTACCTGTACTGCAACATAAATCAAGATCAAAACAGACCGATACTGGCAGTTGCATTTCTGTCAGTGCTGTTATAGTAATGTAATGATTTTCTCCAGCTCCTTCTTACTCGTCACGTCTTTCTTTTTTCAGTGTATGATGTCACAAAGCGTGACACGTTTACGAAGCTCGAAAACTGGCTGAACGAACTGGAGACCTACACAACACGCAACGACATAGTGAAAATGCTGGTTGGGAACAAAATTGATAAAGTGAGTCACTTTTACAAATCCTTTTACATTGCGCTCTGGTTTTATGAATCCAGTTCATCCTATATTGTTTAACCCTTTAGAGCCGATCGGAGCGGGAACGCTCTGTTATGCGTAACTATTTTTAAATCCCAGTAGCACTGCAATCACGTAAGCTAGCGCAAAAATTTTTTTTGCATATGAAACCGGAGGAGTTGTACTTACATCTGATGCCATCAGCTTGTCCTAGGTCACGGTTTCCTTCCACATAAAGCTTTGCAAAAACTGCATAAAAAGCGCTTGCAGGAACAAAAACATAATATTCCAGAAACACGCTTTACCGATCCGATCAGCTGTTCAAAACACTTCCTACGTTGGAATAGACGTCAGCGCGAACTTTTGCATTTCCGCCATTACCTGCCCGAAACCGGAAGTGACGTCATTTTCGCGGAAATGTAGTCTTTTTTGCGATCAGGGCCTCAGGGCCTATACTGCTCTTTTTAAAAGTTATCTTTGACTTTATGACTTTCTGTGTCGTTTCTGGGATGCTTAGGACTCATATTGCACTGCTTGAAATAGTTTATTTTGATGCATATGCTGCTTTTTTGCAAATTTGCAGTATAATATTTATTTTCGTTTTTCCTGCAGTGTATAAAAATTGGTGTATTTCAAAAATAAAACTATGAAGACACTCAAAATTAATTTTCTGTGGTGGGAAACTATTTTGTGCAACTTTTTTGTATTTACAGTTTTGAGGGATAAGCCTCTTAAATTTCTCTAACTACAAATATATGTTAAAAAATCAAAAACGATTTTCAATTTTTTGTAGTTTATTGCACTTTTTTGCAATTTATGTAATTACTATGCACTTAATGAATACATATGATTAAAATCTGGGCTATAATGGTTGTATTGATGTATAGCAACTTGAAATGCTCCCAAAAATGGCTCCACAGCATGTAAAAATATAATATAAGCTCTGGCGGGCTTGGTTCTATGGTAGGTCTTAAAGGGTTAATAGTGCATTTTGTCTGTGAAGGTTCTCAGTCATCCAGGTCATCATAGTCTAAGGAGCTGGGAAAGAAAAGCGTCTGGACTTTTTAAAGTTTCCTCGAAGACGTTTCACCTCTCGTCTGAAAACCTTTTTCAGTTCTAAGAGCAGATGGTGGAGATTTCCCACGACATCCCAGTGTTCTTCAGACCCAGCCACACACTCAGACAAAAACTGGTTCATCCCAAACACAAAACTTCCAAACACATACTTAACAACGTAATATATGCTGCACAGAACAGTGAGGAATGCTCAAACCTTTACATTGGAGAAACCAAACAGCCACTTCATGAACGCATGGCACAACATAGAAGAGCCACCTTGATGGGACAAGACTCAGCTGTCAATCTCCATCTAAAAGACAAATGTCACTCTTTCGAGGATGCCAATGTTCACATATTGGACAGAGAAGACATATTGTTTGAAAGTGTGAAAGAAGCCATCTATGTCCACTGTGAACGACCATCTTTGAACAAAGGGTGGTGGCTTACGGCACCAACTGTCTGCCATCTATAATCCAGTTTGGAGATCCCTTCCCAGACACCTTAACGCCCCCTCACATCCTGGCCTTCTGACCTCAGTAAGGCTACGTCCACACTAATGCGTTGTCGTTTGAAAACGCATCGTTTTCTCTCCGTTTCGGCCTCCCGTCCACACTGAGACAACGTTTTCGCTGATGGAAAACGCAGCGTTTTGAAAACGCTCTCAAAAACGCATACATTTCAAAACAGAGCTTTCGCGGATCAGTGTGGACAGCAAAAACGCAGACTTTTGAAAACGATGATGCATGTTAGTCATATGATGCAGTCATGTGACCACTTCACATAAGATAGCGGAGGGCATTATACCTCTTGGAGACACTCCCATAGGGCTTAAAATCTGGGACTCTTCACCAATTACCCCTTAGAACTGAAGAAGCTTCTCGGATGAGAGGTGAAACGTCTTCAAGGAAACTTAAAGAAGTCCAGACGCTTTTCTTTCCGAGCTCCTTAGAATAGTGCATTTTAATGAGTGTTGCTTGTCTTGTGTTGTACTTTTATGATGTGTACACAATTCTCCCTCACCATTCGGGCAAATGACAAATGTTTATTTATTTATTTTTTAATATTCAGGACGACCGCGAAGTGGACAGAAACGAGGGGCTGAAGTTTGCTCGGAAACACTCTATGCTTTTTATCGGTGAGTTTCTGTGTTCGAGTAACGTCAGGCGTGGCCGGTCATGCTCGTTTAAAGTAAGAGAGGCATAAAATGTAACTTAAAGCTATTAGAATTTACCGTAGTGCTGCTTAAAAGTCAGGACTGTTAGTGCACAGCTGGAACAAGCCAAGACATCATTGAGTTAGTCATGCGTGTAGTTCAGATGAGATGAGCTGTGCTGTTTATACTGCTCGCGCATTTCTGAGTCTCTGCTGTTGAGAGACGCGGCCACTCAGACGAGCTGCATTATGATTAAAATCTAGCCAGCTTTCATTTATCAAATCCATGTCCGCACGTGTTCCTGATTCTCCTCTCCAATCTGGCCCTCTCTGGTAAATTAGGTTAAGGTTTGTGCAGAGTTTCCATTTTAGAACGGCCAATAAGGGGTTTTGAAAAGGGCAGGGCAAGAAGAATCTGAAGCTTTCATCTGCAGCAAGGATGTCTTCATCCTGATGGATGACTTCTGCTTTTATGAAGTCATTTTATACTTTATTAGTCATGTTTGTCAGCTGACTGATATGTTTAGTTTTGGTAGCATGCTGGAAAATGCTCACATTTACTTTATTTACTGATCTCTTAAATTCTTCCCTTACACAGAGGCCAGTGCAAAGACCAAAGATGGCGTCCAATGTGCCTTTGAGGAGTTGGTAGAAAAGATCCTCCAGACTCCGGGGCTCTGGGAGAGCGAAAACCAGGGTCAGAAAGTTCGGCTGGGAGACCAGGAGCATGCCAGGCCTGGGGCGTGCGGAGGATACTGTTCCATACCCTGAAATGAAAAAGCACAGACGTGAGAGGACTGACTAGTGACGGGAAACGGAGAGTGAGCGAGAGGTGGAAGTGGATGAGCACCTTTTAATTGTCGGGAGTACGTCAGTCGGTCGAACAGACACTGCTGTTTGCACACTTCCTTTTCCATCACTTATATATCACTACTTCCTGTTTAAAAGAATCACGCAGAAAAAGAGCCTCGTGTTTGAGGTGGGTGTTTTAAATTAACCACGTGGAGTATGAGTCTGTCATCCGAGTATGTATGGTTTGAATTTATCTTGGTGGCTCAGCTGTACATTAAGACTTCAGGTTACACAGTTCTTTCAGCGTGGACCGATTTTGTGGTTAGAATAGACAGCCTGTCAGATTTTAATCTAATAAATTAATTGAAGTCTCCTTCATCTCTAAACAAATCTCACCTTCTATGTAGCTGCAAAGTACAAAATCTTCTGCCATACATATATTAGGAAGCTTTATTAAACGCATACTATAGCATTGGATTGAGGATTAGGGTGGGAAACATCCAGGCTAATGCAGGTTTTCATTTCAGTGCACATGAGAACACTGTGAATTCTCAAAAATCTAACCTTTTCCAATGACACCCCAACCACCACCCAGTTACTGACATCAGTTTGTCTTTTCTGTTCACCCGTGTGTTGTCTGTTTGTCTATTATGTCGATTCTCTGCTTCAGACTATTTAGATGCCTTCAAACTAATTGATTTCCTGTGTTTATTCCTTTTGGCGTGAAAATGTACAAGAAAAGTGATCAACTTTGTCTTGCAGGATTTCCTGTAACCGAACCCATCTCTGTCTTTGCATGCGTGATCTGGACGGTAACTTCTAGAGCTACAAGTGTAAAGTTTACAGTACCACGAGCTCTTGCAATAAAATGTACCTTTTTATGCACTTGAGCTCATAGATTGTTTTTTAATACTAAACTTTGACCTTGTGATCTTGTTTTCGCATTTATTTTGAAGGATTCATTTAGTGTTGTCCAAGTTTATTGAAGGTATTTCATACTTAACATAGCTGTGTTCTTTCCCATCTTCAGTATATTATGAACTTGATGTGTTTTTGCTATTTGTTTCTGTTTTCTCGATAAAATATTATGTTGAACTCTTCGCCCTGCTACACCCTTTCTCTCTCCCCCCGCTCCCCCATTGCTTTTGCTGTGCATCTGTTTCAATCATATAAAGTAATATGTTAAATCGATATCTGCCTTAATATCGAGATGCATTTGCTAGAGTTATGGTCAATTAACGTTTGAATTGTTTCAAACTGAAATAAATGACAAACCTCAAGATGCCGTCACTCGTGTCTGTTGTTTAATGGCCCTGTGGGATCTGCCTTTTAGTTTCCGTGTTGTGTAGAAGCCCACCTAATCAAAAGCAGGTTTACAGTGGAAACTTCAAGTGAGGCGCTCTTTCCATAATACTTTGTTGATGACTAGCCTCCTGCACATGTAAGACTGAAAACATTCCTTGCAACAAAAAAAACAAAAAAAACAAAAAAAAAACAGACCAAAACTGGGACGTGTGGAAAAATCCAGTTAATCATGTTGTTTAAAAAAAAAAAAAGTTCCAGTATGTGATTACAAGCTTGATGTCAGGATGTCCCCAGATGCAACAGGACGAGACCTTCTTCTGAAGCCTGAAGGGTACTTGGTATTTCCATTATTTATTTTCTGCAGCTGATCGTGTGTGGAGGAAATAGAATTCCTGAAATGTCATTCAATATAAAATAAATTAAAAACATTTGTGAATGTTTCATTGTGATCTTTGCTGTTCCAGGAAAATGAAAAGGTTGATTTTTAAAACAGAGAGCACATCTATTGAGAGCAGCTTACGTTATTATTCCATGACACCACAGTGGCAATTCCATTTGAAACTTAACAAAAACCTTACATTCGAGCTGCTTGGGTGGGGTCTCTGTGTACATTGCTACTACAACATTACTATCTCTCTGTAAATGGTTATGGGGATTTGTTAGCTATAGAGTTATATACAAATTTGTTGATGGGAAGTGGTGCTATATAAATAATCTCAAAGGGCTTCATATTGTAAGGTAAAGAACCAACAGTAATATAAGCCCAACAATCACGCAAACCTCCTATAAGCAAGCACTTGGCGAAAGTGGGAAGGAAAAACTCCCTTTTAACAGGAAGAAACCTCCAGCTGAATGTGGCCCAGGCAGGGGCACCTATCCATCACAAATGTTGGCAGTGAGGGGAAAGAGAAGAAAACACAGAGACACACTGGGTGATGTGTTTCTGGTAACTTGTTCAGTGTCTGTTCTTTTAGCACAAACTAGCATCTTTAGGAAATCATACATGATCAGCTCTTTGGATGCTAAGCTCTTCCTTGTTCACTAAATAGCTGCTATCCATGTCTAGTGTGTGGCCAGTACTCTTCAAGAACATCTACTTATGGTTTGGCTAAAACACTGAAGACATGCATCATAAGGTCAAAAACAATGAGTTAAGTGAGTTCAAAGAGCTCCAAATGCTGTGGTTTCATCACTGTGAAAACACGCATTCACATCAGACAATGGAACCATTGTTTTTAAAAAAGTATTAATATGGCAGCTCCAATATGTCTGTGAAGGTTCTCAGTCATCCAGGTCATCGTAGTCAAAGGAGCTTGCAAAGAAAAGCATCTGGACTTCTTTAAGTTGCTTATTATCTTGCTTATTCGCATGATAAGGTGGGGCCAGGTTTCACAATGAACTCACCCGAAACTCTGGCTGATTGGGACCCACACCCAGTTTCACACCTTGGCTCAGGGGATTAGAGGATCATCAGGGGGTCCTTTTGTCCCTCTGTGGGGGGATACTCCCACTAGGTTTATATCTGGGACTCTCCACCATTTGACCTTAGAACTGAAGAAGCTTCTCGGATGAGAGGTGAAACGTCTTCAAGCAACTTAAAGAAGTCCAGACGCTTTTCTTTGCAAGCTCCTTTGACCATGGCAGCTCCAAGTTTGTAACAGGAAACTAGGATTTGGCCCATGTCTGTTTCTAGCCTTCCCTCCATGTTCCCTCCAGGAACTGTCTCCCTGGGCCACTATAACACTCTTCTTCCATCAGTACAACCCTTTTAAAATCCACTTTGTGTAACGATGCAGTAAAACTTCACCACGTACGTCTGCACACGTGAAAACTAAGACTAAATACAGCTCAGCAAAACAAAACTGTGCATAGAAATTACTCTAAGCACACGACTATTCAAAGGATTTCACATTAGGTTTATTGAAATAGCTGCTGTCAAACATTAGCATTGGATGATGATCCAGTCTCTTGGAAGTTAATATAACTTACTGCAACAGAGGGGGGCATGAGGAACACAGCAAAAAACAGTAACAACTAATAAACAGCATTAGGTTAGTGTTAAAAATGGTTACAAACATTAAAGTTAATCAGCATTACAAAACAAAGATCTCAGAGGCTGTACATATATATATATATATATATATATCGCAAGGCACGTGGACGTCTGGTTTTCCTGTATGAAACAACATGTTTAATGCCTACACACTGTTTGCCAGTGAGACTTTGACAGTCTGGACCTCAGAGATATGAGAGGATTTCTGGATGATGCGGTTGGTGAGAGCGGGCCCGGTGGCACAGCTCTGCTGTAGACCTGAGGCAGATCCTGTGTTGCTCATCTCGTCTGTGATAGTGGTCTTTGCTACAGAGAGAGGCCCTCGGGTGTAGCTCTGCCCTGTAGCAGCGCTGGACACTGGAGCACTGCTCTGGTCTGCAGTGCAGCTCTGCCCCTGGGCCAAGCTTGTCAGAGCCACAGCAGCGTGGATCTCCCTCCAGCCTTGGTCATCTTGTCTCTGCTGGCCTCTGAGTGGCTGCTGGTCCCTGTGAATACATACATACATATAGAGTATACACATATCATTTGTAGATAATTTATAATCACCCACGCCTTCCTTTAAAAAATGATCTAAACGCCAATTTCAGAAGCGCTCTGCTAGCAAGCCACCAGGACCCGAACTTTTGGCTGGAGCCTTACTTGCCATCCTAGGTTTGTGCAGCCTATTTAATTCAGCATCAACAATCATTGTGTTTTGGATAATGGCTTTTTTAATAACTTTACTTTGCTTATTGGCCGTGGGGGACTTTTGGACACTCAATTTTTCTAAGATGAGAACATTTAACAGTGACCCCATTCTGCGTGACATGGTTCCCAGATCTACATGCGTCACTGCTGCTATACATCCTGTACAATTTCCAATGTATTTGGAACAGGACATTAATCATTTTGAACTACAGAAAGATTTACCTGATCTTCAAAACCTTCTTGCTTTGTACAATTACAAAATTAGTTACGAAAAATCCTGCTTTGTGTCAACATTTCACACGTCAAAATCAATAAGTACAAAGCAGAGACTTCTGATCGTCTTACTACTGCTCTTATCTGGTAATGTGCAACCTAACCCAGGCCCTGAGCTGCAATGTAGCCAGACACCATCTGAATTTAAATCCTCACCTGGGCTGAAGATAGTTCATCTTAATGTGCGCAGTTTGTTACCCAAGATGGATATGATCAAGATCTGGGTTCAATCAACAGATGCAGATATTGTCCTCATTTCTGAAACTTGGTTGTCTAAATATATATCTGATGAACATGTTAGCATGGCTGGCTACAATATCTATCGCACCGACAGGTTTAAGAAAGGTGGTGGTGTTGCTGCTTATGTTAAGTCAAAATTTGATGCTACAATAGTTCTATCAGAATCAATTTGCAAACAATTGGAATTTTTGGCTCTGAATGTGAATGTTGCAAAGGGTCTTTGCATAACAGTTGCTTGTTGCTATCGACCCCCTTCTGCCTCCACAGAAACTCTGCGTTCTTTAAACCTTTTGCTGTCCAGACTAAATTATGGGGAGCTTGTTCTAGCTGGTGACTTTAACTGGGATTGGCTCAAAACTGTTTCAGATGATTTTAAATCTTTTTGTGATTCTATCAGTCTTACCCAGCTGGTCAATTTACCCACTCGGCCGAATCTCAAAAGCCCCGAAAAGTCTACCTTGATTGACTTGATTTTGACAAATGTTCCTCATAAATTTTCATCTTTGGGTGTCTTTTGTAACGACTTAAGTGACCACTGTGTTGTTGCTGCTATTAGAAATACTAAAGTGGCCAAGTCACAACATCGTATTATTTTTAAAAGAACTCTTAAACATTTTAATGAGCAAGCATTTTATCATGATTTGTCAAATTATGACTGGAAGAAAATAGGATTGATCCCTGATGTAGAATTAGCGTGGGCATTCTTTAAGGATGGGTTTATGCAAATTGTGAATAAACATGCTCCATTAAGAAGATATAGGATAAAAGGTCGTGAAAACCCCTGGTTCTCCCAAGAGCTGGCAGATATCATTCATGAGCGTAACCTGGCTTGGGCCAAAGCGAGGAAAACAGGCTATCCCAGTGATTGGCTTCTTTTCAGACAACTAAGAAACAGATGTACTTCCTCTATTAAGAAAGCTAAAACAGAATATTATCTGTCTGTCACCACTGAGAACCTAAATAATCCACAGAAGTTCTGGAAAATCATTAAGTCTCTTTCAGTGAGTAAAAGCTCCCACGCTCTACCCACCTATGTTTTTAAGGATTCTGTTCCTGTTTATGATAGGAAGGAGATTATGAATTGTTTTAACAAGCACTTTATATCTTCTGGCTCTTTGTTTGACTCTCTGAACCCAGTCTCTGTAAAATCTGGCACAAACCTTCCGGTGTACACTGGTCAGCCATTTAACTTTGTTCCTTTCTCTGTGCAGGAGGTCTGTAAAGCTCTTAAACTGTTAGATCCTAGAAAATCTCCAGGGCCAGACTTACTAGATCCTTACTTCTTGAAACTGGCAGCTGATTTTGTAGCAGAGCCTCTCACAACACTTTTCAACCTCACACTGGACACGAATAAAATTCCCTCAGTATGGAAATCAGCTTTTGTTGTTCCTCTATTAAAAGGGGGCGACCCAGCAGTGTTAACTAATTACAGACCAATATCTAATCTATCTGTGCTGGCCAAAGTTCTTGAAGCTCTTGTGTGTGAGCAGTTAAAGGAGTTTTTGCACATCAATGCCATTTTATCTGAATATCAATCAGGCTTTAGGAAGAATCACAGTACTATCACAGCTGCAATTAGAGTGGTAAATGATATTACTATTGCACTTGATAAAAAACAACACTGTGCATCCCTTTTTATTGATTTGTCAAAAGCATTTGACACTGTTGATCATTGTATTTTAAAACTTAGACTCTTCCAGTCAGGACTCTCTGAGAGAGCAGTGGCATGGTTCTCAAACTACCTCAGTAACAGGACTCAGTGCATTAAATCTGACGGTCTATGTTCTGACTTTGTTACAGTGCACAGCGGAGTGCCACAGGGTTCTGTATTAGGTCCCCTTCTATTTATCATTTACGTAAACAATCTTAGTCTACATGTGCCAGATGCAAACTTGCACTTCTATGCTGATGATACAGTTATTTACAGCTGTGGTTCAACTCTTGTCCAAGCCATCGACTCCTTGCAGAAAGCCTTTTCTGCTGTCCAGCACTCATTACATCAGCTTAAACTTGTTCTCAACGCAGACAAAACAAAGCTCATGTTGTTTTCTAAATCAAGGAGACGAGCCCAAACAATCCCATCAGTAACCACTCTTGAAGGTAATAAAATAGAGTTGGTTCACACCTATAAATATCTGGGAATCTTAATTGATGACTCGCTTACCTTCAAACCACATGTAGAGAATCTTGTGAAAAACCTGAAGTTAAAACTGAGATTTTATTTTCAAAATAAGTTGTGTTTCTCTTTTAATACAAAGAAGCGGCTTGTTGCTGCAACATTCTTGCCTGTGCTGGATTATGGTGATATTCTATATATGAATGCTTCTGCTCAATGTCTTCGAATGGTTGATTCTGTGTATCATGCTTCTCTGAGGTTCATCACTAACTGTAAATTTCAGACTCACCACTGTGAGTTATACTCTCAGGTAGGATGGCCTGCTTTGGTAAGTCGGAGGAACTCTCATTTATACAGTTTTATATATAAGGCGATACTTGGGTTGCTGCCTTCTTATATATGTTCCCTGCTTGTAATGAAACATGCTGGTCGGTATTCTCTTCGTCCGCATGGTTACTTGTTGCTTTCTGTTCCATTTGCCCGAACTGAACTTGGTAAAAGAGCTTTTGTCCATTTAGCACCCTCGGCCTGGAACAAACTGCAGAAGGAATGGAAAATGACTGAATTCATTTCATTAAGTGATTTTAAATCTAAACTACGAATCCTTGAGGCCAAGTCCATAACATGCAACTGTTTCAATTAGATTGATTGTCATTTTAACTGACTTTTTATTTTATTTGAATTTTATTGAATTTTATTTTTATTTTATTTGTATTCTTTCACTTATTGTTGCATGTGTGTTGTTGCTGCCTGTGTTTGAGTAATTTCTGTAACTGTGAGACATCTGCTGCTACCTATCTTGGCCAGGTCTCCCTTGAAAAAGAGGTTTTTAATCTCAATGGGATCTTCCTGGTTAAATAAAGGTTAATAAATAAATAAATAAATATCCAGAGCCAAAAGCCCCCCACAGAAAACAAAAAAGCATCTCTTTATAAAAGTCAGATGATTAGTGGTTTGATTTCAGTGAGATTATAAAATGTATGTATTCAGTAATGAATGAGTAAACTTACCTGTCACATTTAGTTGAATTGTAGTCGCTTGTATCTGTAAAAGAGAATAAAAAGACTCAAAACGTGCCATGAATCAGTTCGACTCGACAGCAGTGAAACTACAGACAGTTTAGTCATGGGACAATGAGTGTTTGGATTAAGCTTTGGAATCATATATTAGTGATAAATACATGTTTTTTTGTGGATACCCATGGGCTTGTGTGTGCTTGTGTATGTTTTAATGGCAGTACATTCTTATATGTTTGTGTCTCTGGATGGATTTTAACATGCTGAAAAGTGTATTGGTCTGTCTGTCCTCAACTATTCAACTGCTATTCAGTGTTGAGCGTTCAAGAGGGAGAAAAAAATCTTAAATGTACACTGTATCTTGTGGACACCCTGTTTTCATGTTTTTTTTAACAGCCATATGGGTCACATAAATTAATACGACCATCATCTAAACCTGTTAAAGAAAGAAGGATGAGTTGCTCTGTCAGTGCCCTAAATAGAAACAATCTGGGCATTTTTAGGAGCAAGAGAAGAAAAAAAACGAACTTTTCAGTAATATATCGCTACATGGTTTCTGTTTGTGGTCAGCAAATAAGTGTGCATTATATGTAAAACATATTTTCCATTTCAGCTTTGGAATATTGCCTATTTTCACTGGAGCAGATTGAAGCTGGTCAACAGATTTTTCTTCAGAGAGGACTAGACAGGGAAATTAGAGGTCTGCTGTGAAACACAGTCTTTCAATGCTAACAGCCCGAAACATTCCCATCTCTGACTGTGAAAAAACATAGGCCAGGGCCAAAAGCAACTACTTGTTGATAGTAAATCATTTTGCTGTCTTATGCTTTTCTTTTGCTACTGAATGTTCTTCGGCCTATAACCTCGCCAGTAAAATAGTTTAGCACTTCAGTTGTATTTACTACCCCGAAAAAACATTGTTTCAGCTCTGGTGAGTCTTAGATTTGCAGCAAAGATCAGTTACAACAAAATTTTACAAGGGGTAACGTGAAGCTGCTGAGACGTCTCCCTGCTATTACATTGTCCCGCAGTGATGCAATGTCATTTCATGTTGGATCCATAATTATGGCCATATAAGGGATGGTTTCATATTAAAAAGAAACAAACTATTTCATTTTGTTCCCGAGTACAACGACAAGAATGATGGCGCTCAAATGTCTGTATAGCAAATAGCCCATAAAACTAAAGCAAGCAAGCGAGTTAATTTAGCTCAGTAAAAACTGTCTCGAGGTAACAAAATCCACTTTTTGATGGATATACTATATTTGTTTCAATAAATGCCAAAGTTTAGAAACATGTAGTAGCTACATAGCAATGTCGTTAAAAACAATATGGTGCCTAACCTGTAAAACTCTATTTGATGTTTTTATAATTTGTTTTTTTTGTGTGTGTGTGTGTGTGTAGATGATATGACTGAACAGATGGTATAATTAATAAGTTCAGAAAAGCAACATTTTTACATTTGGAAAGAGGCTGTTTTCCCTACTGTTTGGGCTATGCTAAGCTAAGCTAACCATGCTAAACGTATTACTAACCTACTAAAAAATTTGAATTTCTTTAAATATGAAAAAGTAACATAACTTTTGCGTTAACATTGTCTAGCTTATGCAAGTTTCTGGCATGTTGTCATGTATACATTGTTTGAGAGTTTTTGGTCATATTGGTTGTGCCACAGCCACATACAGCCACCGGTCATGAGGGAAAACTCTGTATAAACAGCCTGGTTGGAGATTGGTTGTTGGAAGTTGCTGGCTGGCACTAGGTAATTTTAGTTACAAAGATGTGGCTTTGGCCATTAATGTGTATGATACCAAATTTTCCACAAACATTTGCTAACTACTTGCCAAGTGATAGCAAAGCTTGAAAACTATAAAAGTAAAGCGTTTGCCTTCTAAATAAAAGTTGCGTCTCAGCACAGGCTCCATTTCTGGTCCGTGTTACATTTTTCACTACTGCACAGAGAGTAGCTAGTTAGTATTTTCAGATAAGCCGGTGTGCTTTATACAAACTACGGAAGACCGCGACAATCTGCTAGTGACTATTATTCACCCGATCCTACATTGCCACATGTCCAAAATGGTGGACATGTTAAAATGATGCGGTTAGTGGTCACAAGTTTGCAAAACCTCAATACTATTTAGTAATAAAAGATTAACAGATCACCAAACAATGAATTAATATCTACATGAGATCATTAAAACCTTGGCGCTCTCCCACAATATAAGTTGAAAACCGCTCACATGTCCCAGTGTCAGTGATTATGAATTTTTTCCCAGATGTATAATTCAGATCCACAATACTGCATATACGAAACAAAAACCTTCATCTATGCTTTCACTAGAAACAAAACAGGTAGTTATGCATTTCACTGCTCCGCATCCAATAAAACCTCATTCTAGTCTAGTTTATGACCCTCCAGGCTTTTTAAGGGAAATACTGAACTTGCTGTGAGTGTCAAATTATATAGTACAGAAATTGCTATACAGCCAATATTAACATTGCAAACATAGACTCTGCTACTAGACTTTTACTGCCTGTGGGAAATAAACCGATATCTTTTAGGTGTCCTCGTAGGTTAGTGTGTAGTGGCATCACCTATTAGCAAATCACTTTGAGTTTAGTGACTGTTTTAATCGTCTCCCGGGCAGAGTTAAATGTGTTAATGGTGTTAGCGCCTGTCATGAAGCTGGCAGCTTAACTTTCCACTTCACCTCCACAGAGGAGTTGCAAAAGCTGAAAACACCCTTAATATGACCGTCAGGGATACATTAAAAGTTTGTAAAAACATTTCAGCAGCGCTGCATGTAGTGTTTGATGACATCATGAAAACCTCAAAGAACCACCAAAAGAAATATAATTTCAAGTGAGTATATTACACACTTACAGGAATGGTTCAGCATTTTGGGAAATAGAGTTGACCTCAAGAATTATTCTATGTCTACCAGCTAAGCTAAGCTCAAGTTGATCGAAATAACTGAGCTTGTTTGGACTCTTTCTGTAAATAGTGCTGCCTATTAACTAGTTACATGCAGAGACAGATAACTGAATTATAAACAAAAAATGTTGATTTATTGACTGAAAAATGCATTTGAACCATAATTACTGGTCAAATTTTTTAAAAAAGAATTTACATTTGTTCTCTTTTAGCTAACAAAGCTAATGTAACATTCCTTTAGTTGTGTCTTTCCACCATGTAGGAATGCCATGTTTTGGCATACTATACTTTAAGATAAAGAGGAGTACAACGTTATAAAGTGTAGGATGGCTTAGAGAAGCCCTGACTCACTGATGATGGACTGCCAGATAGAAGAACATTCATTTCTGTAAGCAACCAGTACTGTTGCATGTGTCATTTGACAAGAATTCCTTTCAATGTTGAAAATTCACCATTGCTTTTAACCTGAAGTTAGTATAGGTTTGTAACACTACAAAGTATTGTTTGATCTGTTACCAAGTAGCAACAACCAGGGCTGAAACAGGACGAAATGTGGAAGTGCAAAAAGACGCAATTCCTTCGATGGCCACATGACACTAGCTAACAATTTTGGTTGCTATAGCTAATTTTGTCTTCATTTATCTATCCGAGTGTTGCCAACTTAGCGACCTTTTTGCTATATTTAGCGAAAAATCTAGTGACAAATCTGGCGACTTTTGCTGATGTTATTGGAGACTTATGATGACTTTTTGACGTGAAGGCACATATCGCTCTTACTCTCAACAATCAGCGGGTGCTGCCGTTGGTACCTCGCCCGTGCTATAGCACTCACAGGCAGCGGATAGTCCTTATGCAGCAGTCAACCCCAGCTGCTGTCAGAGCAGGAGATGTTCACACCTTGCTTCCAAACTCCAAATGAATCGTGCATGAGCTCCTGCCCTGACTGTAACGCAGTCAGTTCTTCTTTTACTGTTACTTTTTGTGGATCACAAGGTTTAAAACTACTTAAACACACACACAAACACACAAAGTCGCTGCGCCAGAGTACCTATTTCGGGTCACTTTTGCTGGTCCCAAGCCCAGATAAAGGAGGAGGGTTGGAATTCTGACATTAAAATAAACAATAATTGCTAAAAGAAATTTAATTTGTAGATCTAAATATATTCTAAATGCATTTAGGGTGTTTTTTTTATTCACTTTATGTCTCTTCCACAATGTTATTTCTCCCTCCTACAATGTAGGTTACAATTACATAAGCATGACCAATTATCTTAATAGCAGTTTTCCTTACTAAGGAGTTGGCAACACTGATCTATCCCATCTTCATTTATATTTCACTGTTCAAGGTGTCAGTAAGACCTAAAGTTAGGTGTATGGCCATTGTGACGAGAGCTGTTTGCTAGGTTTAAGTCACTGAAATGGGTGTTGGTTCCTTTACATGGATTTATCTAAAAGATAATATGACCTGTTATATTTTACATCCCATTCAAGAAGTTTGTGCTTCAGTTTTGGTGAGTGACACTTACTGAATAGTTTATAAGTGCAGCTAATTAAGCTTCCTAGCATTAGCTGATAACAACTAGCCTAAATATTTGAACTTTTGCCAAAGTAAACCAAAGTGGCAATGGCAAAAATGCTAATGTTGTGACTTAAAAAAAACAACGAAATATATTTTTTGCTGTTTTAATCGATTAAAACAACAATTAAGAAGCGGCATGTCTTTTGGCATCCTACCTTATTTTATACTGTCTAGATAGATAACAGTTAAGGCAAGGCATTATATTTCATGTGGAATATAAGTTCAGTGGTTTATTTATCTACATATGTTTCTTTCTTAGACTGTAATTTACTCCCCAGGTTTTTCAAGTCAGCCATGACATTTAATTTAGCTTTCACAGAAAATAAAATTATCCATTAAATAACTTCTTTAGACTGGAACAAGGTGATTGCCAGGAAACTACTCTTAACATAATAAAACAGAACCTTTTTTGATTTTAGAGTCAAACTAAAGAGAAGCGCTAAAGAGCAGAATTGGTTTCAAAAATCTTTTCACAACTTTTATAATGTAATGTAAATTTAGATTGACTTTGAGTAAGAAAGTAACACTTGGGAGAACCAGACTGCCAAAGCACATAGCAGTCGAGAGAGCGAAGCCACAACTTCAAACACCGAAGGGGGAAGCCAAATGGATATTAGTGGTCTTGCTCTGCGCTGTCTCACAGATGAGTGGCAGCACCGACAGTCGCTCTATGAGACCTCTCCGGTGTAGTCCTGACAGACTGCTCCATTTCTGCATTTGGCCAAGGTTTCCACTTCTCACCCTGGGAAGAATAAAGTCTCAGACATTCTGTAATTGTCCTTGAGACTGGACTGGACATTTCCACCATGGCAAGAAGCTGAAGCGGAACAAATGGCACATTCTAGAATATGGAAATGATATTTGCGGTGTGCAGCAGCAGCCAGGGCGAGCTCCATCCAATTTTAAAATGAGGGATTTCAGCGTCTGCATGAGACTTTATTAGTAATGTTTGTAGAGGCTTTGGCTCTTGCGCCTTAGCGGATTCGAGGCTTGTCAGTTTGCTGTGCTCCCTATAGGTCTGAAAGGGCACCCAGGTTTCAAACTCCCTCCCACTTTCCCTCTAACTTTATAATTGAATCTCACAGAGCTTCTGACTTTCAGTGGAGTGCCAGAGATTTATTAATATCAGGGCACTCCGAGGAGCCATGTGGAAGTTTCTGTTCGTTCTGTTCTTACTTTACTGTACACTGTGGTGTGTTAAAAATGAACAGAGGGGAAACAGGGTAGTTAAACTGTCAGTTTGCCTCACATTCAGCATAAATCCACAATAAACAAGGAAGATGCTTTAGTAATTTCTATGGATGGGGGGAGATGATCCTACCATTTCTAGACTACTGTGTTGTTTTTGATTGCTGATTGATGCATGAAGCTAATATTGCATCACATCTTTCTAAATTTGTGTATTAACACATACAGATATTGCATTTGTGTTAGAAAAGAAACAGGTCTCACCCATATGGTAGACAAAGTTGGTCTCTGTTTCATAGGACGATGCAGGCGAGACGACATCTCCATCACATTCGTTTGAACTGAACGACTCGGAGTGGCTTCTTCTCTTGCAGGCTGGCGCAACGCCATCGGCCTTCGCCACCATCATGTGCCGCAGGGTGTCGTTCAGGTAGCGATTCAGTAAACTGCTCTTGTACTTGGAAGGAGGGGACGTGCTGTCATCACTGTTGGCGCAGTCAGCCATGGTGAGCATGTTGCCTTGTTTCTCCAGCACGCTCTTGTGGGATGATGACCTGCTGAAGTTTGACTGGCTGATGGGAGTCTGTAAGGGACATTCTTCATCTGCAGCAAAGGAAACAAAGCTGTCACTGATTTCACACTAAATCGATTCATATCAGTGAATATGAAATGTTACAAACTATGATTAAAAAAGAGAGACTGGGTACATCCAGTCTGATGACTTAGAAACTACTAATTCCCTGAAGGTCCTTACCCTCTGAGTCAGTGTCATCACTGCACATGCTCAGCCTCTCCGCGTTTCCCTGGATATATTTATTGTATAGTTTGATCCTCAGGGCCCAGCTCAGGTCTGGCTGCCTCACTGTGTTCTTCAGCCTTCGTCGGGCGTTTGCAAACCAGTTGGAAACCTGCACAGATGCCGCTGTGTTTTTTTTAGGACAGCACTGACTCGCATAAATCAGCACTAATACATCTTTCAAATCACTTTTGCTTCATTCTTCTTTCTTGCGTGAGCTCGTCTCACCTGTACTAGTGTCATGTGCGAGCCCAAAGCGAGTAGGACCTTCTCGGTCTTAGTCGGGTAGGGGTTGTCCCGGTGTTTGTATAACCAGTGTTTCAGGGGCCGGGCCATGTCCTGCAACACCTGTCTTTTGTGACGAACTTTTACGCCAGTCAGACGGGACCTGAAGGAGTAAGAGGTCAACAAACATTGTCCAGCATGCTTACCTGTAACCTGATTGTAGCACTGTAGCAATACTTTCGATCTACTTCACTGTCAAATTTGACTAAATTATGTCATGCAATTAATTTAATCAAAGCGTAGATATCCAAAGAAGTACAAGATCTGAGATCGCAGCATTATTTTAGATTCTTTATAGGTTTAATGTGTTTTTCTGCCATAAAAAAAAGCAAAAAAGTGATAAAATACCCATATCTTCTGTACTTCATGGCAGAGTTGTGTTCTGCGGACTCTTGGCATCGCAGCAGGTCCGCGCTCTGTCCTTCTGCTAAACTTGTCTGAGGTACGTCTGCACAGTTCAGTCTGTTCCTCTCCTCTGCTCTCCTGCCGTCGTCCAAGTGAAGCTCAGACTTCATCACAGCAACTTTGTTCATTCTTAAACGCGCCGAGTCTTCCTCAATCAACAGGTGCATCAGTAAACTCCCAGATGTAAAGAAAGGCAGTAGATTCCCATTCTTGGTAGACTTGGTGTAAAAAGGAATAGGTTAAACATAAAAGTGTCCCTTGCTTTTCTTTCGGTGCTCTCGGGAACAGACGTTGACAGACAGAAGAGGAGAATAATGTTTGAAAAGTCAGATGATGTTGTGCGAGGAGAGTTCAAATAACCTGCTGCTCCGCCGCCTATTGGCTCCCCCCACCGTCCAATCGCTTCTGTGGAGGGGTCTGTGAGGCAAAGCTTGCAGAGCAGCGGTAGCACCCGA
The DNA here is from genome assembly GCF_041146795.1 of Maylandia zebra. Lineage (NCBI taxonomy): Eukaryota > Metazoa > Chordata > Actinopteri > Cichliformes > Cichlidae > Maylandia > Maylandia zebra. Next base: position 26,975,422 of record NC_135184.1, on the reverse strand, counting down.
CGGTTTGAGCGAGATTGCACATGAAAAGAATATCAGCAAATGCGGTCATTAGATTTACAAGTGAGATTTTTGCTTGGTGTGACTGCAGTCTGTGCTAAGCAGTTCAACATGCCCTCATATTTTCTACATGAGGCACATGATTCATGTGGACCTTGCGGTTTTACCAAAAACCGTGTCAGCAAATAATAGTACATGTTTTACCAAGAGATTCTGGAAATTTATGCGTGTAATTACACGGTTACTTATAACCAGCAAAACCACGGAGCTGTGCCCTGTGATAGGCAGCAAATCCTGCTGTTTTCAGATGGATTTCAGTACAAATTGGCCAATCCACAGAGGCCACACAAACACAAGAAAATGACATTAAACTGTGTGTGTGTAATTATGAGTTTGTATTGCGTCTGGGGTTTAAAGTTTTTAAAGTCTACGTATTTATTTGAGTGTCAGGACTGCATTGCATCCCTTTGCACTGTGAGTAGGGTTAATCCAAAGATAATGCGCATATTTGTTAGTGTGGGTTCCCATTTTTGAGCAACCGGGACTGTAAATAATTATGGAAACTCAGTCTGAAGGAACTCTAACATCATCATCATTAGTGTAACTAAATGACAACATGTGGGCTCTGAGCCCAGTATTTGAAGACTGGATGGCTCGGCTTAAGCTGTAATTCACGTATGTTTTTCCTCTAAACACTCTTATGTAAGAGTGTTTGGATATACACTGATGACTTTGCCATGCACAATCATAACTTAATAATCTTTAAGCAAACATTTGTGATAAAATGGGGTTTTGGTCATCCTGGCTGCAGTTTAAACTTCGGAAATTGTGGCTAAAATCCAAGTAGCACTTGTTCGGTGTATTAAAGCACTCTAAAAAGTCCCATCCACATTCATAATTCAGGACTATCAGCAGGGGAGGTTGAGTTTCAGTGCTTTCAAAGCTGAAAAACACATGTACCAGAAGCGTCCCCGTTAGGTGCTGTAAATTCCTTGCTCACATTCCTCGGCAGCAGTCGGAAAAGGCTACATGCTATCTCACACCATTTACTCCTGTCCCTCTGTGATATGTTCACCGGCTCAACTGTTGATATTAGCTGGGAACACGCCTACATTTGGCAGCCAGGAGACCTGTAAAAAAATCCAAGTGGAAGGATATATATCTCGCTTTGTTTGGATACTTTGGCACTTGTGTCTGTGTATGTGTCGTGCAGGTTCACAAACTCCAGGCCTATCCAAAGGGACAAACACCCAGTAAAGTGTGAAGCAGAGAAACAGATCGCCAAGCATTCTTTTTATTATTATTATTTCTAATCCGTTTGGTTCAAACAGACAATTATTGATAGTGCTGTCAAATGTTGTAGATTCTGTTGCATGCTGCTGGCGCTGTGTCCTATTTTAGCATTTCAGCATTTTTTAGCTAATTGTTTTAGTTTACAGACTGCAGTTAGTGGAAATGAAGCAGCTCAAAGTACTCTAATTAGTTAGCAATTAACAATAAACTGACAAATTAAGTTTCTGAAGAGGATGCATTTCCCCGGTACATTCAGACATGGTGCTAACCAAAATCAAAAAACTGTAGCGCCAAGATAAATAGGTAGTGCTAGCATAAAACTTAGTCTATTTCTTCAATTATTATTTCTTCAACGCTAATGATGTTATGCTCTGATGAATGGTAAAATGGTAAATGGCCTGTATTTGTATAGCGCTTTACTAGTCCCTAAGGACCCCCCAAGGCCATGAACACAAAGCGTTAGCATGTCTGTTGATGCTTGAGCGAACTGACAAACTTGGTGACTAGCTCATGAACGCAGTGTAGCATTTAGCGCCTAAGGAGCTAGCCATTTGCCTCTGGAGTGGTTGGACCCAAAACAGAGCAAAAAAGTTAAGGTGAAAATTCGAATTTGATTGGTTGCAAAATTGTCTTTTTGAGATTTTTGTGTTGCAAAGTTGTTTTGGGTTAATGTCAGCACAAATGAGTCAGCCAAAGACTCTCTAAACCTACAGTATTCTGCAATAAACTAAAAACCTTTCCCTTCCTGCTTTAGGTTTGTGTAAGTATCTCCCATATACTTTTACCATGTGCTTTACTGTGTCGGTTGTTTAAAAGTAATGAACGTTTCCTGCTAACAAACTAGATGTTGTTTAACATTGGTTGTATTTATTGTTACATTCTTCAGATAGACAGCTACACGACTGAGCCAAATTATCCGAGACCAATTGACATCATACTTCTGTGTAATGTTTGAAGTGGGAGCTACTCTGAACATAAAACGGCAGGTTTTCATTGGAGCACTCTGGTGTCTTTAATGGCATCATTATGATCTCAGAGGGTGCCTGCAGATTCTCAGCGGTGTGATGAAATTACACTGCCAGGCTTTGGCTCAGGTTGGGCTTCAGACCTGGCAAGAGTGTCGAGTGTTGTCTTGAGAGTCTGCATTTAAAATAGAAAATAAGAAAGAAAGAAATGCAGACATACCAGTGGATGCATCTATGCTGTCTGCGTCCACTCAGTTATGTTTGACTCTTACAATAAGCTTTCCAAAGACAAATAAATATTTGAGACTCGATGATGCTCCCTTTGCTGCTGCAGCCCGATCGACTACGTCTAGCTTCACTGTGTTTTTAAAGTACAATTTTATATGTTGTCATAACTTCTCTCCGTACGTCTACGAAGGCCTACGTCCCTTGAAAGCCATTACCGTCTCCCCACATCACACTGCTCTCTCTTCCTCGCAAACACGACATGATAGAGCCATTAACACTCCTTCACACCCAATTGAGCACACCATCCAAAAAAGAGGAAGGAAACACCACGGCTGTAGTGAAATGTAGTCATAAAAACATTGGATTACCCGCCATGTGTGAGTGAGAGGAGTAAAATTTGTACCCGACGACCAGCTGTGATGCTCAAATATGAGTATTTGTTAATGGAGTGTCACTAATGGTGAGTTTCTGCCAATTGTTTTTAATTGTCTCAATATGTTTTCGGGTAAAAGACACCTCGTTGTGGTTAATGTTCTATAACAAAGGTGATTTTCAGAATAGAGCACTTAACAATTAGTTATTGGACCTTCTGCACCTTTGGGTCTTTGCAGTATTTGCAGCATTCTGCTGTTCGCAATCATAAAACGGTTTTTCATCTTGCTTCAGCAAAAGTTTATGATTATTATCGTGTTTGTGTCCCTGCTCCATATAGCATGTAGCTGGCAAAAAAAAGCCTCCCTGACTGCTACTAATAATATTTCTCTGGTGTACATTACAGTTAATTGAAGTGCAGCAGCTGTCAGAATAATTACATGCTGATGTTTGCGACTTGGCAGGGAGGCATTACACTCAGCCACAAGCTCTGGAGAGTTTCCTTTTTTCCCCCTTCTTCTTGTTCTTCTTCTGCAAACTGAAATGTTTTCACCCAAATGCCAACAGAAAAGCAGGAGCAGAGACAGATGGAGGGAGAGAGAGATGGAGAGAAGTGGAGAAATGGATTCTGCCTAACTGGATGCGCACAAAAGACAATATGGAAAACTTTAGAAATCGCAGCTGTTGTTTAGCCCAGGATTAAAATATGAAATTCAGTCTTCCATGTTGTTTGTTCTAAAATGACACATTACATACAGCTATGTTATATTTTTATTAATTTGTTTTTCTTACTAACTTCATATATAAATCTCAAATCCAGCTGGGCAGATGACTACAGCTTCTCCGTGCTTTTGTTGGTGAGGAGAAGCTCCACTCTGTGGGCACCCACTGGACCCGTGCCTCCTGAATCTTCTCGAGGTCTGACCTCAGCTCTCTGAACGCAGAGGCGATATCTCCATTAACAATCACCTTGTCAAACAGGTGACCGTACTGGCGCTCCATGTTTTCAGCTAAGTCAATCATGTCCTCAAAATCCGCCTCCTGTGAAAGGAAAATAGCGTCACCAGTATCCATCAGGCAACAAAGATTCTATCCCTAGATGGAGTGGTGTACAGTGTTGTGCAAAATGACTGCTCATTTCTTTATATTTTGTCAGGAGAATGGGAGATAGGTGCAGTAATGTACTGAAATGTGTAAACATAAATGGAAGTACTGGCAAAATCAGTTTGTGCAGTTGAAAGTCAATATTTGATATGACCACCTTTATTCTTCAACACAGCCTAAACTCCCTTAGGCAGCTTTCTTGTCATTTCTCTCAGTAGTCTTCAGAAATAGTTCTCCAGGCTTCTTGAAGGACATTCAAAGCTCTTCTTTGGATGTTGGCTACCTTTTGTTGCCTTCTCTATCAAGATGCTCCCACACTGCTTCAATAAATTTGAGGTCCAGCCTCTGGGAAAGCCATTGTATGTTTTTCTATCCAGGTGTGACTTTACTGCATTGGCAGTGTGTTTGGGATCACTGTGGTGCTGAGAAATGAAGCTGTTGCTAAACAGATGCTTTCCAAAAGTTACTGCATCATACAAATCTGACGGTTCTGTGCTCATAATTCCGTCAATTTTGACAAAATCTTCAGTACTAGTGGCTAAACCCACAAACCATGACAGAGCCTGCACTGTGTTTTACAGCTGTAGCTCAACTTACCTCTCTCCTGACCTCCTCTGTCTAATATTGATGACGATTTTAACCAAAAACTTCACACTGAGATGTCTGATGAGGTTTCAGTAAACAGTATATGGATCAACTCAAAGGCCTTTTCTGGCTTTCAGATACAGATCAACAGTTGTATATATTTTTTTAGGCTTGTCACTTCTTCTTTTGTTCTCCACTTGTCCAGTCTTTTGCAGACATACAAAAATTATGCCGGGATATGACAAGTTGTCGGCTAAGGCACAAGAAGCCTTTTCACGCAAGTTGAAAACACAGCCCTTTGAGACGAGCCTCAACTCTGAATGGACAGTACCAAAAACTTACTGCAACACAGCTGCGTCACCTTGTGGGTTTGATAAAGGCAACCTGGGCACATGTAGCCAAACAATGAATCTGAACTCAGATGGGCATTTTTAAAGTTACTTAGCATGTTTTGATTCCGCTGTGCCCCATCAACTTCAGATGCTTCAGTTTTAAACTCCTAGGACCTGCGTCCAGATTTGTGGACATCACATTTTGGGTTGTCTAGAACAAAATACTAAATTTTGCTCTACAACGGCCTGATATCCACTTACGAGGACATTATACTGCTACTGTCCTATTGAAATTTAAAGCGAATGTCCTCTTATGTGGATCTCATTTTTCTCAGAAACAAAAATCAGGTAAAAAAATAAATAAATCATGTAATTCTTTGTTTTTACATTCATCAGATCCCAGTCAGCCCAAATAGCAAAGAGAGATTAAAAATGCATGCCGTGAAGAATTCGGGTCTTAGGAGGTTAAAGTGAGCAGGTACTCAACAGAACAATATAAAATGCACAGACTCTTCAGTCTACATCAATTTGGTGAATAATTTAAGTTTGTTTCCCTATTTAATGTGATTCCTTGCTATCGCCTATTTATTGTTACAGGTTTTTGTTTGTGTTTTCTTTTAGTTTTTCCCCCATTTAAATCATGATCAATATCACACATAAGCTGAAACTTTTATCTCTGACACAAATACGCTTCCTTAGATGTTATCTTATTGGAGAAGGAGCCAATCAGAAAGCAGTTTTGTAACTTCCCATGTCTTCTAAATGCAAACCACAGGGCCAGTGTAAACTAAGGTGTGTGTTAGTTAGGGGTGTGTGCCACAATGTTTGTCCTCATACTGTCATGTCGTTACATGGAACAGGAACCTTAGTTCACCATGCAATTGCTGGACTGTGTGTGTTTTTTCTTACTGAAAAGATCCTGACTTGGTTAATATCCTCTTCATCACAGACAAATTTAGCTCTCCGTCTGGTGAGGCGTAGCTCCTCTATGCGCGGTGGCTTGACAAACACCACGTATGGTTTAAATTCAGACGTGTACACACGCTTTATTTTCTGTTGGAACAAAAGAGGATTAGATTAGTTGAAGACAGAAGGCAAGTATCTGTAATAAAATATGTTGTCTAAACAATACACATGTGTTTTCTGAAGACTGGGCCACAGCTTCGGATTCTGTTTGGCAGAAAAAAAACACAAAATCATAACTTTATCCAACTCCCATGATGTAAAGCTACTACTGTTACTTCAACTGTGGCAAAGTAATTACTTGTGAGAGCTTAGAAACTGTTGTTTTTTTCCTAGAAGAACCATTGTCTCGTGTGTCTCACCATCTCATGTGGAGCCGAGTAGAAATCTTACTTTAACTGTTCACTTATTTCCCATTTAACCAAGCAGAAACGTTGCTATCCGATATAAAACCGGATTAAAATGAGCAGTGTGACACAGCGTATAATTAAAAGGTTTGTCCAAAGGTCCAAAGGCTTTTACAAACCATCAAGGTCAAGGTCAAGTTTATTGGTATAGGACATTTAAAACAACCACGGTTGACCAAAGTGCTTCACAGGCTTTCAATAACAACGAACAAAATAATTACAAGATGTCTAGATTTAGCTCGACATGAAGGCCAGAGAGTAGAAATGAGTCCTGAGGAATGACTTGAATGTAGCAACTGTTTGGTCAGTTCTAATATGAAATAATAAGGCATTCCAGAGACTCAGGGACACAATTTGAGAGCTCTGTGTCCACTATTTTTAAAGGCTAAATCTCGGACTATTGAGGATAATCTGAGTAGAAGACCTCAGTGCTCTGACAGGAGTATGAGCATGACTAAGATCAGACAAAGACAGTGGTGCCAGCCCAATTAGAAACTTAAAAATGATCAATAAAATGTTACAATTAAACCTAAAGTTGACAGAACTCAAATGGAGTGAAGCTAAAATTGGAGTAATATGTTCATGTTTTTGTGTTCCATTTCTTTCCGACATACAAAGAATAACAATAATACAGTCAATACAATACAATAATAAGAGCATGTATGACTCTGAGTCATAAGAAAGGCAAGGCTGCACTTTGGCCAATAATCTCCGCTGGTAAAAGAAGCAGTTTTATCACAGAAATAATCTGTTTATCCAAGTTAAAAGAGCTGTCAACACCCAAGTTTTTAACAGATTGATAAATGAACGACCCATAAGTCCCTTTTCCATTAGTACCTACTCGGATTGACTCGGCACGGTTCGCCAGGGTTTTCAGGGCTTTCCAATAAGTCATAGTACCAGGTACTAAAATAGTACCTGCTTGGCCGCAGTTAAAAGCAATCCAAGCAGGTACTAAAATGTGACGTCGTCAGACTGCCATGCTACCGATTGACTGGTCACTGGCATCACTTGATGAGTCACAAGAGTGTCTCATTCACAAAGATCAAAACTGCCATTTTTGAAACCAGGAAACGAGGGAAATGGCTACAAAAAACAACGCCCCGGCTCCCGAGTCCGACGAGAAGCAACAGAATACCAGGTATATTGTTGGCTCGACGTCCACTTTGGTTTAGCCTTCCGCATCGCATACTAATTACGTCACGGGATGCTCTGCAGTGTTGCTTTGACGACAACCATGGACATTAGATAGTACTGGATTGTAATGGAAAACCAGTCGATGCAAGTCAGGTCAATCCGAGCAGTGAGAGTAGTGAGAGAGCCAACACAGAGGAAACACAGTCCTACAGCTGCTCACCACAACCAAACATAACAATCTCTGTTTTCATTTCTGTTCATTAAAATTAAGAAAATTAATGTTTAACCAATTCTTTAAGGAAGTCGAACTAAACTTAATGAATTGGGGTCATTAGATTTCACAGGGGAAAAAAAATCAAGATGTTATCAGCAAAACAATGAAAGGATCGGTTAAATTTCTCAAAAAATAATAATAATTTTTAGCTCACTGACATGTGTAACCCAATAGGATTAGGGACAGGATAAAGTGTCAGTCTCTAAGGTTGACAGAAAGAACTGTAGAAAGAAATGACAAAAACTGCACTGCCTCAAATTCCCAAACATTTCCAAATGTTAACCTCAGAGTAAAAACATGTTAGCACTCTGGTTCAAAAACAGTTTTGGCCTGATCGCTAATTTCCCCCTTTATGATAACTTTTTGTGGGATTATTATTTATTTATTTGTACCCCTTAGATGGCTCAAAGTTCATTTTTAAGTGGGGAATGATTATTTTTAAAAGAGGGGCAGTAAAAGCCTGCTTGGTGACCTTGTTTGGTTTTAGTGCCTATATGACCAAAGAATAATAAAGTTGTACTAGCAGTTTGCCCAAGTTATCCGTGTTTAGCAAATATCTGTTCTTGTGCAGTGTACCCATGCTGTCACTTTGCCCACTAAACTTGGTGGTGTTAACTGAAAACTTCCCTGCACCCCACCCTCGGTATAATTACATGTTCAAAATGTTCTGGCTCCCAGAAAACAAGCTGTGAATGTCAGGCTTCAAAGTGGGACTTCAAAGATCTACAGATGATGTCCTGTTGGATAATGCTCATCTCTTATATACAGTCTATGATTTTATCCCATTTTTCCCTCCACAAATTTGGACTGCCCTCATATCCTAAAGCTAACTTGGGGAAAAGTCCACACAGGAATGTTCTTCTTCTGATAGAAGCAGAGTACTCAGTCCTTATTTGTTGCTTTAAACTGCAGGGTTTAAAAAGTGAGGAGGCTCATGCTATTGCTCCACAGATCATGCAAAAAAGCAAGTACAGTGTGATCCCTCACTGGCTTCCCAGCATAACTAAAATAAAAAACTAAACCCTTGTGGTGACACATGGGACTTGGAAACTTTACTTTTATTAGTTCAACGTGAAAAGGCCACAGGACAAAAACCGAACTGTAAATTTCCATTTCTGAAAAAGGTGCTGGCTCACAATGAATGATTATTTAGTATGAAGAATCAGCGTGAACTGTTTATTAGGGACACATGACTTTTTGGATGGCACAATGCTTACACTGGGGTGAACATCCAGGAGGCAGACCTTGCCCTCTGCCATCACTCTGTGCACAGAGTCTAGACTCGTTCCATAGTAGTGACCTCTGTAACTCCCATACTCAATAAGCCTGGAGGCAGAAAGCATCAGGGACAGGAACAGACATGAAAACAATTAAAACGGCAGAGTAGACAGAGTGAGTGGACAAAATGCAAGCGAGATTATTTTAATACCATGGGAACACATGCTAATGGAGTACCTGTGACTCAGAATGAGCTCTTCAAACATGTGGACTGACACAAAATGATAATCCACACCTTCGCTTTCCTGCCTTTTCTTCTCCCGTGTGGTGTCTGTAAGAGAAGAGCACGGCAGGCGGGAGATGAAACGCATTTTAGCGTGCAGGAGATGACAGTCGAGGAACTCGAAAGCGTCTGTCTTACGGGGTACGGTGACGCCATAGCGGTCGGGGTCGGAGATCAGCAGCCTCCTCTTCAGTTCATTAACGCCAACGCCGCTGGGCCCTCGAGACAATTTTCAAAACACAGTGTTCTCCATGTGGGTATTCATTCCAAGTATCACTAATGTGTACTAATGTTTTCCTCAACACAAGCCCAACATCAAATGACGCATCTGTCTTTACCATCAGAGAGGGAGCGACAGTCAGACAGAGCTCTGATTTCAGTCAGATTTTCAGGGTCTGTCTGCGCCCCCCCCATCGAACGTTTAACGCTCCTATACCCTCTGGAAAATACATAGGATTGCACTTAAATGTGACATCTGCAAAGCCACGCAGTATCAATGTCATTATAGTGTAGGATGCACAGGATGAAGCGCACACACAGACACACTCGCGCTGTAGCATCTGGGATTTTCTTCTAGAGCAGGTTTCGGCAGCCCCAGATTGCATCAGACTCTAATGGAGCTCTGTCTGAAAGTGGGATTCCTGACATACCTGCCTTTTCCATCACTGGGTTGCATGAGCTTGATGCATTACAAAATATCAGGTTTATGGACTCTCCGCTCTTACACTTCTAATGCGTTTCACAGCTGCCGCACAGAACCGGAGAGGAGCATCATCGGGCTTTGTGGACGCTTTCCTTTTCAAGAGTTACACGATCTGTGGGCGCTTTAAGTGGCTGGCAGTCACTTTCACCAACTTCCCTGGGGCATAGGGGTCTATTGTTTCATTCAAAGTGCATATGCAGTGCAAACTGAAAGGATATATTTCAAACCTGGTCAAACATCATCCAGCTGGTCCTGGTTTAGTGATCCAAGGTTTTGGTTTTCCCGTCTATAACTTTCATTGCCAATAAGCTATATATTCTTAATGATGACCTCCGGTCAATGAAGAACCCTCACAGCAGACAGTAAAACGTAATCCCGAGTCGGGGTTAGCTCCAACTCAATTAAAGAGGTCTAAATCTAAATCCAAGCCGTCTTAACTGTTCCAAGTTGATGATGGAGCACTTGGCTGACATTATGAGGGATCGTCTCCACCATCCATCTCTTTCTCTCCATTCTTTTATTTATTTTTTTCATCTATTCTCTATCTGGTATTGTTTTTGCACCTCTTCAGCTCTTTGTGTTTCTCGCTTCTCTTTTCTTTATCGCCTTTTCCGTCTCTTCGCTTCTCGTCTGCCCTCCGTTCTCCTCAGTCACAGGCGACCTACAGTTGTATCGTAATATGACATTAAAAAGACCTTCAGCGGGGCTCAATCTAAAATTCCCTGGGGAGAGATAGAGCTCAGAAATACATAGAGCAGGCCTGCCGGGCTGGCAGAGAAGCAAATCTGAGGTGGGCCGCTAGGTAACTTAAGAGAGCACGGTATATTCTGACTTTGGGTTTTCTGACAGTGTTTACGTGTTTCTGATGGGAAAGGACTGTTTTTGCGCTCATGAGTGGGAACATAAATCTTCATTAACGCATTGGTTTTTCTTTTGATCAACAACATTTTCAATAATACCGTGCTTTACGTAAATGGGACTCTGGCATTTCTGAAATTTTTGCAAGGGCTAAAAAAAGGGAAGCTACAGGATGATATAAAACAGAATATAACTGACTAATACACCTTAAACTGCACGGAAATATTTATGCTGTTATCTCCATCATCTCACTGGCACATTATTTAACTCTCTCTCTTATTTTTTTTACAAGTTTATGGCATTTTTTGATAAAATTACTCTCCACACAGCGTGGGTGTGTTCAGGGTGGATATTGCACACACAGAGATAAGTCTTGTACACCCAGGGGAATCAGCTGGACATTAATGTGCCAGTGAAAACTACAAAAAAAAACAAAACTATGACAGCATTTTTTTAAAAACTCATTGTTTTTCATCATCATTAAAAAATGCAATGCTTTTTCCTTTTTCTTTAAAGTAGCAAAAACTCCCTGTTGACTTTAATCATTTACTAAACATCATCTTAGAAAAAAAAATCAGCAATCAGCCCAGAGGCTGTTTTGTCCAAGACAGGAATGTCAGTGAATCATATAAATCATAATCATATAGCCACTGCTCCCTAATCCTTTCTTTTCTATTCCACTAAGAAAAGCATAATTTTCCTGCCTAGTTCATCATACAAGTGCTCGTCATAAAAATTACATTTGACAGAGATTTTAGTTTTTAATGAGGTATTGGACTTGGATAGCTCCACAAAATCTGAATGAAATATTTTTTTGAGTTTTGACTCTCCTAACCCACCTAAGTGTGTCCAAATTCAGGGGCTCCATCCCTCAAAGGACACAAAGGAAGGTTGAGAAGGCCGGAAGTGAGTGGCTGATAAATTAGACCAGGGGTAGGCAACTCCAGCCCTCAAGGGCCGGTGTCCTGCAGGTTTTAGATATCACCCTGGGTCAACACACCTGAATCAAATGATTAGTTCAGTACCAGGCCTCTGGAGAATTTCAAGACATGTTGAGGAGGTAATTTAGCCATTTGAATCAGCTCCTTTTTGGGTCAAGGACACATCTAAAACCTGCAGGACCTTGAGGCCTGGAGTTGCTCACCCCTGAATTGGACAAAATGTAACTTTCTAAGATTCTTTGTTAATTTAATATTTGGAACAGTTGGATATTTAAATGCAATAAAACCCAATGCTGACTTTAAAAGTTTATCCCTGGACTGCTTTGCTTGGACCATCTGCCATTTTTCTTTTCCAAAAAATGTTTTACAACCACCAATGCACAATAAATCTTGGGATAGAGTGGGTTGAAAAGGATTCACCTGATGCATCTTTCAAATCCCAGGGAAAGGAGGACACATTTGTAGGCCTCGGCTGGAGGAGCCTTCGAATTTGGACAGCCTTCGTTGCCTTGCTTTGACGTAAGAAGCCATCAATTGTGGCCTTCAAAGGATGGAGCCTCATATTGCTCCCCTAAAACGTCTTAAAAATACCCCCCCATACACTTTTTTGTTTTTTTGATCATACATACCAACCAGGATGACCACTCGATGTCTGTCCTTTGGCTCCCTGTGGTAGGGGATCACCTCTATGTAGGTAGGTGGACAAATTGAGCTGCGTACCCCGGCGCTCCATCTCCTGAACCGAGCAGCTTCTTTGGCCCAGCTGCTCTTTCTACCGAGTCGGAAACTCCTTCTTAACCCAGCTGGCAAAGAGACACAGGGACTCTTCAGTAAGGTGTATAACTGGAAAGGTAGCTGTAGATATATGGCGGTCCTAAAAACTTGGGTTAGTTCATTTGAGGCAGGGCTACAAAGCCTCTGGTGTGTACAGTTATGTATATGTGCAAGCAAACCAACACGGCAACATTTGGAGCAATATTTCTCATCACGTTGAAAACATTAACTCTCAGTTTGGCTCCGTTATTAGTGTTAGCCACGTATTCTTGAGGGAAAGATCTGTGTTTAGGGCTTTTTTGGTGGAAGTGAATCATAACACTAAAGCTGTGCTTTATAAAATTAAAGAAGTAGCATAAAGGTTTTTATGGCTAAGTCTGTTGATCATACTGTTTCATCATCTGTGTGTTTCCTTTCATACACATCATTGAATCCATTGAATCCAAAATCTTCTAAAACATTTCTGTCGCTCCCTCTTTTTTTTTGCTTAAAGACGACAACATTACTAGTTATTTCTCAAGTCTGAAGAATTTTTATGTTGAGCACATTTTCACACATTAATAGTCAGCAGAGTTGCGTAAGCCTTGATTTAATCTAGGCTTAATTGACCTGCATCTGGATTTTGCTCTTGTTTTGGTAAAAAAGGCAAAGACCAGAACTCTTGTTTTATACAGTGGAAAGGGAAAAGCATTGAGAATTATTAAGGACAAGAGAAAACAATTCAAGAAACCATCTGGTGTCAACTGCTCTCCTGAGCAGCACACGTCTTATTTAAGAGACAATAATTCAGTCTGTCACGCGTCACTGCTGTCCAGCCTCTGCCATGCGACTGTGGTCGGGCCGGGCTTGGCAGACTTGCTTTCTTTCATGATGTTAACTAAGTGATGGTGCCAAGCCCTCTCTGACGTCAACCATAATTTCACTTTGTAAGCATGTCTATCCATTTCCTCTCCAGGCTTCATTCTGAGAAACATACCAATATGATTTCAAGCTTTTGTTTACACTGGATTTAAAATGATGAGCTCTCTCAAATATGCAGGTTATACAAACTGTATAAAAAATAATTTTACAAAGCAAAAAAACAAATCTTATTTCCTAAAATCAAATGCGCTCTGCACAAAGCCATCTTGTATTTGTCAGTCTTAAATCATTCTGGCAGGCAAATTATCATCGGTGACTGAAAATGCTCCCAGCCCCACATTTGTTGAGATACTAAAACATATTTCAGATTTACTGATCAGTGTGATGTGACGGGAAAGGAGTGATAAGGCCGAGTAACAGGCCAGCGTACAACATGCTGTGAGCTGGGCCTGAGCTCTTCATGTCAATGTGGTCAGTGTAAAAGAGTTGTGTCTGTAGCATCACAGCCCTCCAACAATACAGTGAGATCATTAGGTGGCACTGAATGATTCAGTGTTAGCAATTAAGGAAACTGAATGACAGGACTGGTAGATTCCTGGTTTGGGACTTCTCCACTGAGGAACCATTTGTTTGTTTGTGACTCAAGAATAAAACATGGACTTAGCTTCCAGGTCAGAAAAACAAAGTCAATGCTGAAGTGCCTTAGATCTCCAACCACAGATGTTGCCATCTGGTGGCGATAGCTGTGGTTGGATGTATTGGAAAACAGCTTTCTGTGTCAGTTACTCATTATGTGTCATGTTGAATATTAAATTAAGTCTGTTTTGTAAATTTTGGTCATTTGGTCATACCATATTTCATAATAAAAGATTATGAAAGCTGGTAACAACTTTCAATTCAGTTCAGTTCAATTCAATTTGACTTTTATAGCACCAAATCAAACAGTTAACTCAAGGCGCTTGTGACTGACAAGTAATAGACACACAAACTATGGTTAAAAATAGCTTTTTCCACATATTTGTCATTTAACAAGAGAAAATATGACAAATGAAAAGCATCTCCATATATTTCAGAGCTTTTACTTCAGAGCAGAGATTACTGCTGCTGTTCGTACTATTTAAAAAGGCAGAGATTGGGCCTTTATCTGAGCCATGGTCTGAGTAACCCCTGCCTTTCTATTCTAAATGGTAAATGGACTGGTTCTTATAGAGCACTCTTCTACTCTACAGTGGCTTGCAGAAGTATTCGGCCCCTTTGAACTTTTCCACATTTTGTCACATTACAGCCACAAACATGAATTAATTTTATTGGAATTCCACGTGAAAGACCAACACAAAGTGGTGTACACGTGAGAAGTGGAACGAAAATCATACACGATTCCAAACATTTTTTACTAGAGACTGAAATCCTTGCCCATTCTTCTTTACAAAACAGCTCCAGCTCAGTCAGATTAGATGGACAGCGCTTGTGAACAGCAGTTTTCAGATCTTGCCACAGATTCTCGATTGGATTTAGATCTGGGCCCTATTTCAGGAAGCCGGTTTAGAAAACTCAGAGTTAAAAATGATACACGGGGTTGAGTAACCCCGAAGTGTCCAACTCGGAATATTCGGTTTCAGAAAGGCTGATAACAATTAGTTCAATCAACGCGGAGTTGCTTTAACCCCAAGTTAAGCGCGCGCACGAGGATACATAAAGCCCTGATTAGTGGAGCACAGATTAAGCGAGTCACCATGGAGACGGAGGGAAAGAAGGCGCGGTCAATGTATCTTACAGCGCTTGAGGCCGAAATTCTGATGGCAGCATATGCAGATAACATGCAAATTTTGCGGGAAAAAAGTAACACAGCCTCAGCTGCAAAAGAAAGGGAGCATGCATGGCAAAACATAGCCGACAGAGTCAATGCGTGAGTGTTAATTTAAACATTGATCTAGGGATTTCCCACCCATTTAACACATTATTTTATTATATTTTATTTTATTTTTTATTTCATACATTTTATTTTGTGACATGATGTGAGCGCAGGTGCAACCCAACAGGCCCCAAACGTTCCTGGCAGCAAGTAAAAATGAAATATAAAAATATAGTCCAAACAGGTAAGGTGTAATTGTATTATGAGCCATAGTGCTTGGTCTGTTTGTCCGATGTAAATCAATTGCAGTTAGAGGCTACATTAATTTCCCCTCTGTAAGCACTTATTGAAATTATCTGAGCACATTACAAGTACATATTTGCTTACTCTGTATGCTCAAATGTGACCCGTTATGGCCACTAGAAAAAAAGTGGAGGCCCGAAAAACAGGTGGGGGTCCTCCACCACCACCACTCACAGAGGCTGAGTAGTTGGCTTCCACATTTGTGATAATGTTGGCAGCATCACATATGATCTTCACAGTGCAGAGAACACAAATTAGCATCCATTACTATAATGAAATAATTTGTTAGTTTGAAATGCTACAGGGAACTATGTACCTGTACATTGATGCTGTGGAAAGACTTCCTGTTCACATAGTCTCCTTCATTTACTGAAGGAGCAATGATTGGAATGTGAGTGCCATCTATACAGCCAATCACGCCTGGGAACCCTGAAAATAAATGTAAAATTTAAGTAGTAGTTCAAATATCACCACATCATAAATTAAGTTTTGTTCATCCTGATACCTGCAATTTTGTGGAATCCCTCTTTGATAAATCTTGTGGGTCTATGACCGGGGAACACCACAAACGTGTACAGGAGACGTTTCAGTGCAACTGTAACATTCCTGACTGCCCGACAGACGGTAGCCTTGGAAACGTGCTCAGCGTCACCAATATTATACAGAAAGCTCCCGTTTGCAAAAAACCGAAGTGCAATACAAATAATATGTACAGAACTGAGAGGATGTCCGCGATGTGTCACATGAGCAATATTAGGCCTGAGGATGTTATTCAAATCAATTATAGATTGTGCTGAAAAACGGTAACGTTCACACAGGAAATCATCAGGAAATGATAAAATGTCCAAACGCGCTCTAATCACTCTTTCCCGGCGGAGAGCTCTGCGGAGAATTTGGGCTTCAACATCTACTGGCTCTTCAAGGAAGGAGCACGCCATGTCTGACACTTCCTACAGTCAGGTTTCTGACAAAGAGGCGGAGAAGGTCAGGGTTAGTTGAAGTAAACCTGCTAGGGGGCAGGTTAGCTTCACGGAGTGTGTCGTCATAGTAACTCACTCAGAATTAATCTAAACTCGCTTTGTGAAACCGAAAACCCAGAGTTTTCGTTAACTCAGGGTATACTTACTCAGAGTTTGCACTAAACCGGCTTTCTGAAACAGGGCCCTGGACTTTGACTGGGCCATTCTGACACATGGATATGTTTTGTTTTAAACCATCCCATTGTTGCCCTGGCTTTATGTTTAGGGTCGTTGTCCTGCTGGAAGGTGAACCTCCGCCCCAGTCTCAAGTCTTTTGCAGACTCCAAGAGGTTTTTTTTCCAAGATTTCCCTGTATTTGGCTCCATCCATCTTCCCATCAACTCCGACCAGCTTCCCTGTCCCTGCTGAAGAGAAGCACCCCCAGAGCATGATGCTGCCACCACCATATTTGACAGTGGGGATGGTGTGTTCAGAGTGATGTGCAGTGATAGTTTTCCGCCACACATAGCGTTTTGCATTGAGGACAAAAATTTCCATTTTGGTCTCATCTGACCAGAGCAGCTTCTTCCACATGTTTGCTGTGTCCCCCACATGGCTTGTGGCAAACTGCAAACGGGACATCTTATGGTATTCTGTTAACAATGGCTTTCTTCTTGCCACTCTTCCATAAAGGCCAACTTTGTGCAGTGCACGACTAATAGTAAGAATAAAATGATAAACCAATATGAAGAAGTTGAAAATAATAGAATTTAATTGTAGAAAAATGATCCTTTTAGTTTGATATTTAGTGGTATTGCTCATTGTTGAGTATATTGTTCTGTTTGGTTTGTTTTTTGTTATGTGCAGAATATTGTCAGAGTGTAATTTTGGTTGCCTACTTGTATTATCACAGATAGGGGG
This sequence comes from Maylandia zebra, assembly GCF_041146795.1. NCBI lineage: Eukaryota > Metazoa > Chordata > Actinopteri > Cichliformes > Cichlidae > Maylandia > Maylandia zebra. Next base: position 26,958,092 of record NC_135184.1, on the reverse strand, counting down.
CAGGTGTCAATAAGAATTTATTCTTCTTCCTGCTCCTTTTCATGCATGGAAACAGTGTTACTTTAATTGAAAGGAAGGTTGTGTATGGGAAATGAATTACTGCTGTACCACGTGTGAAACAATAAATAAATAAATAAATAAATAAATAAATAGTTGTCCTATGGACAGATTTCCCCCACCTGAGCTGTAGATCTCTGCAGCTCGTTTAGAGTCACCATGGGCCTCTTGGCTGCATTTCTGATCAGTGCTCTCCTTGTTCGGCCTGTGAGTTTAGGTGGACGGCCTTGTCTTGGTAGGTTTACAGTTGTGCCATACTCCTTCCATTTCTGAATGATCGCTTGAACAGTGCTCCGTGGGATGTTCTAGGCTTGGGAAATCTTTTTGTAGCCTAAGCATGCTTTAAATTTCTTAATAACTTTATCCCTGACCTGTCTGGTGTGTTCTTTGGATTTCATGGTGTTGTTGCTCCCAATATTCTCTTAGACAACCTCTGAGGCCATCATAGGGCAGTTGTGGAGCTGTTTTGCAAAGAAGAATGGGCAAGAATTTCAGTCTCTAGATGTGCAAAGCTGGTAGAGACAAACCCTAAAAGACTGGCAGCTGTAATTGCAGCAAAAGGTGGTTCTGCAAAGTATTGACTCAGGGGGCTGAATAATTACGCACACCCCACTTTGCAGTTATTTATTTGTAAAAAATGTTTGGGATCATGTATGATTTTCGTTCCACTTCTCACGTGTACACCACTTTGTATTGGTCTTTCATGTGGAATTCCAATAAAATTGATTCACACACATTCATACTTCGCTGGATGCATCGGGGAGCAGCATGGGGTTAGTATCCCGCCCAAGGATATTTGGCATGCAGACTGGGATCGAACCTTCCAGTTAGTAGGTGACTGGCTCTACCACCTGAGCTACAGCCAACCCCCTTACTATTGTTTTGTATATATTCCTCTTGACTGCTTATATTTCTTCTGCTTATAAGAAGCCAGAGTACCTGAAGAGAACCCATGCACACACTGGGGAGAACATGCACAGTAAACACCACACAGACTGGATTTGAACCCCCGGACCTTCTTGCTGTGAGTCATCAGTGCTAACCGTGATGCCACTTTATAATAGTTGTTTCAAAATAAGCTTTACTCACTGCCTTTGTGACAGAATCGGTTCAAGAAAATGTGCCATGGATCATTATTTTGCCATGACATACACACACGCAGTCAGACTTGAGTTAAATGGATACACAGTACTCTACTAACACCCTTTACAAAGCTCTTTAGTAAGTTGTATGACTACATATTTCAAAGTTGCAACACAGTACTGTTGTAATAGAATCTCTCTGCAGTCAGACAGACCCACCTGCCTACCTACCAAAATACCTCAGCTGCTTCTCTGATTGATGCATGCAGGATCTTGATGCATGCAGCACTAAGGATGTACATGCAAAATAAAGAGTCTGAAGCTCTGTCCTCAGGTGGAATCTGGCCTCAGATAAGATGAAATGCACATTATTAACTGTACACGACTCTTTGAATTGATATTGTGCAATATCTGTAATTACCTTTCCTTTTACAGACGAAAGGAGCCTTTTTACAATCAGCCACAAGTGCACTTCCCCATATGAACATCCTGCACTGCTCACATGCACACATGCAAATACACACAAGACATTATTTCCAATCCATGAGATCAAGACAAATGGGATAAACTGTGCAGCTGAAACCACATTTGCTGTTATATTCCTTTCCTCTAAATCTACAAACCACAGAACTACATCACCAAATGAACTGGTTTGTACGGCAAAATACAACTAGGGTCTCCTTTTTTGGTTTTTATTACAGAGTTTAAATATGTGTGTTTTTGTGATCGTTCAGGTTGAAATGCCCCTGAGTTATATTTTGGAGTAGCAGTCTGGCCCCTTTTCCATTAGTGGGATTTGAGTGGGACAAGTCAAACATCTTACCAACATGGATCCCTGTTATAGCTCTATAGTCTGCATCCTCCGTGACTGGAAAAACTGGAAGAGAGAGGAGAAAGGAAATCACAGATAAAAAAGGAGAACCATTAACAACCATTAACAAAGCTTTAATCTTCGAAATTAAAAGGTAAAGCACGCTCAAGTCGGCCAGTTTGGTTTTAGACGTTACATCTTAGGTACAAACAGAAAACCCCAAACCAAAACCCAAAACATACTCATTACATCATGACAATTATTCTGAAGGTAAGGTTTCGAAAGCATATGGTAACTGACAGTACCTTCCCCCTCCTCTATGAAGCATGTGGACAAAACAATCGAAGTTAGTACAAGAGGAGGGTGGCCGGGGTCACCCTGACCATTAACCATGACCTTCAATAGCTTAATAGAAAACGTTTTATACTTTTCGCGTGTGGTGAGTTTATGGGCCAAAGGGGTGCATCACCTGGTGGCTTGACTCTTTGAGGCTGGAACAGAGCTTTGGGTCGCTGTAGAGCGACTCTTCTGTAGTAAGCCAAAAAAAAGAAAGGCAGAATGAAAGCCGGATAGGTGTGTCCATTCAGAATTTTAAAGTCAAGTGACTTAAAAGCAGGAAAAAGACCTTTCATGCAGCTCCTTCGAGGGGATGAGCCCAGCTCCACCGTTGCTGTCCTCGAGGTGACAGGCCTGCCACCAGGTGTCATCCTCCATGCTAACAATCTGGAGGACGTCACCCCTTTTAAAGGTGAGTGCAGCGTCCTTGCATGGAATGCTAGGATCTTGATTGGGATCATAGTCAAACAGAGCTCGCACAAACAGCTGAGGAAAGAAAACTATGGCATTATACAGCCTTCAAGCAGACAAACTGGTGAAAGGAAAACACACAATGCCTTTTTTCATTTATTTATTCACATTTCTGTTTTTCCACAGCAGCTTCACGAACTTCTGTATTCTGGCAATGGACTGCGCTGGTGTTTCTTCGCATATGTCGGTGTCAGTTTTGAGAAATGACCACAATCACTGAAAATAATTTGTCTTAATCCATTGCAAATGCTCTCTAGCTGCTCTAACAGTTTCCAGCTTGGACATACACTCTGTGTGGTGAAGATGGCCTACAATTAGTTCTAGCTAAGATTGTTGAACTTGAATTTTTCCACATAAGATAGGGATTCATTGTTGATGTTAAATTGAGTCAGTACAGTTTAAACGTTTAAATGATAAAAAGCTGTAAGTTGTAATGACGTTAGCATCTTATCCTTGATGGTCTGATCTGTGCTTACTTCTTGAGAACCCTGCAGCAGCAGTGACAGCATTGTGGCAGAAACACAAAACATAACCCAACACACGAGATATCGCTGATTTCATACATTTTTTACTGAAACCAGGTGGACAGTTTTCTCCATGCAGCCGCATCGCATGCTAATGTCCATGCACAACGCACACTAGCACGAGTGTTATGGTTAATGTTCTTTGTACCTTTTGCTTAGTTGTTGACATTTCTTCCCTGGAGTATGCAGGAATAATTTTGAACCTGACTTCATCCTTAGAGCGAGCCTGCACAAACACAGTGGCATGAAAGCAACAGTTTGAGGTACCTCTTTCATATTTTTACACAAAACAGTCGAAACAAGGGGAACAAATTGCCTGGATCTGTGAAAATCTTAAACAATAAATTGATTAAAACATTAAATAAATATGCATTTTTAAACCTTAATTATTGGCATACTTCTTTATTTTTTAGGCTTGCACAATCACCACAGTACTTTTGTATTATTTTAGCTAGCTACATCGTCCTGTTTCTAGCTGTTAAGCTAAGCTAGCTATTGCTCAAAGTAGCAACAGTAAACATTTTGTTGTGGTTTGTTTTTTTACTGACAAATAAATCTCACTTTAAATTGAAAGTAGGAAAAAATGAATTTGAAGATAGAGCCACCGATGAAGACTGTAAACAGTCTGAGAGAAATCAAAATATTAGCAGCATGATTGATGTGATAGCATTTGATGTTTTCTCAGTTTTTCCTCGTGTTTTTACCTTAAGTAAGATTTATAGAGTTCTGGCTACTCAGATGTTTTTCATTACATGTTACAATATACTTCTAGCCTTGATCCTACAAAATTTTACCTCAAAGAAAAGTTAAAAAAATGTGGTTAGCTTGTGATATTGCTCTTTACTCTAACCTAGATTTATTGCTCTTGTATTGAAGTTGGTGTCACAAGTAGGCCTTAACACTTTGCACATGACTGGGTAGCAATTTATTGCAAATAGCCTGTGTTGTTTATGTTTTTGGAATAAAATTTTCAAAATATTTACATCACCATCGCTTGTATTTTCATTAGACTGAATATTTGAGTTTGGTTGGACCCCATAAGATTATCTGCTTTTTAGTGGGCTGTTGAACTGGCCGGAATGGCAGGATGATGGCACATGATGTTTTAGCTAACTGTCAGCTGAGTTCTCTTTATTTGATAGCGCAGGTGTTAACACATTTGGCTAACAGAGCAAAGAGTTCCAGTTCACAAACCCAGCCTTGTGTTAGGCAAGTAACACGCTACTGTAATCTGTTCAAAACCAAAAAATGTGGTCAACCTTACAGAAATATTGTAATTAGGTAAACAATAATTTTTTTACAGAAGTGAAAGTTTAAGTAACGTGGAAAGGTTTATTGGTTTTGGTGGCTTAATGAGAAAAAACATGTGAGACTAACCAGCAGGGGAAGGATTTCCTTTGGCTTCCTGTGCTCTAGTGGGACTCCATTCACCTCTTTCAGCTCATCGCCTTCATGGATGAGGCCTTCAAAGCATTGGAGATTAATATGGAAACCTGTACCTCATGCTTTTCTTTAAAACATGGAAATGTACAATCACAGCGTTTCTGCAACCTAATGTAAGCGAGGATGAAAGGAAGCATATTTGCAATCAAGAGTCTATCAGCTTACCGCTTTTGTCAGCTGCGCCTCCTCTCATGATCCTCGCCACAACAATAGCCCCGGTGGATGTATCCCTCTTAACTGTTGCTCCCTTAAGGACAGTGATTAGTGAATGAATGGACAAGCATACGAGCAGATGCAGAGAGGCAAAGAGGTCAAACGATGGCGAGTGAAAGTAACATGTTGAATTTATTAGGGCCTAGACAAGCTTCTTATTTAAAGTCCCCTGATTCCAAGGAAGGTTATTTGTATCAAGACAGGCCCATTTAGGCGGCTGCCTTCATGTAACACACAAAGCGCTGGAAAAGGTTATTCAAATCAGCATTATTTTCAACAGATGTTATTGATGTGGAGCAAATCGCAATGGAAAGAGCATCTTATGTAGCTGACTACAATCAGCTCATGCTCGGGTGTAACCCTGTTGTCTGGAAAACATGTTGGATTGATCAAAGAGGCTATGTCAGAAAAAGGTCAGTCCCCTTCCAATCTAATTTTGGGATCAATACAAAAGTATGTTCTCCATTATTGGTCCGAAGAGCCTTTTGGAAGCTCAATCACCAACACAGGAGTACACACACACACAAAAGCAAAAATGTCCGTCATTAAGTAAATTACATTCATATTTATCCTGAAAACATATTTAAATTAAACCCATCGCTGGGATTTCTGCGCTGTTTGTTTGTCTTTTGCTTAGTGAGATATCTCAGAAAGCTGCCATTAGAATTCACTGACATCTGTTGGAAAGTAAAGCTCGAAATAATAGAAAAGCCTGGTTTTGTGATGTAGATCCAGGATTTTTCAAAATAAATTTTCACTTTGCATTTGGGGACATTTCTTCTATTTTCTAATAAACTACTGGGCGTACTTGAATGGGGGAAAACCCTGCCATATGAACCCCACTGCTATCAATCACTGACTTTATGGAGATTTTGATCCAGAAGCAACTGAAAAAACTGATTATAATAACAAATTTAGAGGATTTGTGGCATTGGCAGAGGTATGCACGCTTTGTAGTTTTACTGGTTTCCTGCCCCGTTTCACTTGATCCAGGAAATATCAAAAAAAAAAAAAAACCTGACAATGGCTGAATGTTGAATACGGGGAATCATTCCGATACCATCGAGAAAATAAGCTTTGATTAAAGACCTCGAAACTAGTTGATCTTCATCAGTAACAATCATTCTAAACGAGCAGAACGGCTTTAAAATGCCATTAAGAGGGGGTTTTTTTTGGGGTTTTTTTGCTGTTTATACACACAAGTTTTGCACACCATACACATCTGCACAACAATGCTGGAACCGTGCCGCTCGTCTCTGCAGATATATGGCAAAAGAGATGTGGAAGAATTGACTCTGTAAATTTTGAGCTGAGGAAAGCTGCCTTATGTTTCAGCCTAGAGGCAAATGTGATCCTGTCAAAGGCTTTCGTCCCGCTACACCTTGGCATACGCTGCTTTAGCAGTCACGCTGTTCAGCAACACAGCATGAATTCAGTCCCTGGAGAAAATTTCAACCTATTAGATGTGCTCATTGCGCTGGATTGCCCGTGTGTGTCAGTTAATGTGGCTGGACAAATTGCGCATTTTTAGGCACAGTCGCCTCGTTACATGGTAGCTTTGACCTAAATGTTTGCATTTCTCTATGTTTTGCGTGAGGTCTGAGACCAGGCAGGCCGTATTAGAGACAAGCTGGCACGCAGCACAGACAGAAGGAATTCATTTTCTCGGCATGACGTTTTTGTAACCGGCCTCTGGCCTCTGTCACTGGAAATTAGTTGTATCAAATGTGTTTATTTGTTTCGCTGCTAAGAGTTAAATGAAGATTCACATAACCGCTGCATCGTGGCTCTCTCTCTGTCGGTTTCTTTTTTAAAACCTGACCTTTGAGCAGACTGTACTGACCAGAGGCTCTTTGGTTTTGACCAAACTGACAATTTTGACCGAATCCTCCTCGTCCTCCAGTGCGTCATCAGGTATGGGTGGCAGAACAGGCTCAAAGTCTCTCTGAGCTACAGCGTCATGGACATGCAGGAGACTCTGCAAAAGGAATAGAAAAAACAGTCAAGATGGTGTTCAGCTTTGAGTTAATGTCACTTTGCATTCTGGGATCCTGGAAATACACTGGGCTGAGTCCAATCAATCTGACATGCACCGAAAAGAAATACTCCTCTGTAAGTGTCCCAGGCCATACATACTCTGAACATAATGAGGCATGCAGGCTGTCAAGCTGCTGTCAGATTCAGCCTGTGCACAAATGCTGGAGGTGTCATTGGAAAACTTGTCCAGTTTGAATTTAGGTAGGCAGTAGAACTGCTGTCCCCGCTATCCCCAGTGTCCCTAATGTCACCAGCTTACACGTTTAGATCATCTGTTAGGTAAAGCGTAGTCTTAGAAAGGTTGACAGCCAAGCTTCGCCCCGAATACACTTACCTAATCCAGAGGCAGCAGTTTCCTCCTGGAATGTCAGCCTGATTTAGTTTGGAATGTACCACCAGCCTGTGGGCCACCTGAAAGCAGCTCCCCCTCATCACTAACACTGGCTCTGCCTGCAGCCATCTGGCTCAGCTCAGACATCGCGCATCTTATAAAGGATCACTTCCCAGCGAATAGATCTTTGACTTGCTATCAATACCCAGGCAGTTCATTTAAATTCTTTTTGATATGGTTGCTTTGGCAGTGTGAAATCCCCGGTTTTGTTTGCTGAAAAGCAACACACAGCATAAATGTTAATCCCTCTCTCTGCGAGCCTGTGCAAAATGCAGTTCCAAACAAGAAGGTCATTTACTGTAATATGAAAGAATGAGAAGAGGGGGGGAACATGTGCTCATCAACTTAATTTTAATAATCAGCCAATCCATCTGTCAGTTAGTCTACTTGTTATCCGCATATCCATCAACAGTTACTCTGCTCAAAAGCTGCCAATGAGTGAGCAACGTGTCTCTGGCCACTTTCACAGACAGGTTTTAAAAAAACAAACATTCATTTACAGGATATTATACCCAGTGTCTCTTATAAGTATGTGCGAGCCCGTGCACTGTGGCCAAGAACAAACAGGTCATTAGGGCTGTTCAAACAAACCTGTTAGTTGTCGGCTGGCTTCTGCTCCTCATTAGGAAAAGCCACAACTTCTGCAGTTCACTGGAAAACCATATGCGCTGTGTACGTATGCTACGTGTATGTGTATGTGCATCTGAAAAATGACTGTCAGCAGATCCGAAAGAAGGAACTGTGCGTTTGAGGAGTGTGGACCACTATATGAGTGCACACTAATAAACATAACTCGGGAGTAGATTAGCTTCAGTGCTAGTGTGGTTAATAGATGTCAGCACCTCTCAGCTGCAGAATGATGAGGTGTAATCAGTTTAAATGAACTTTACGGTCAGATTAATTTGCCACTTAGAGTGACTCATATAAGAGTGGATTGTAGGAAACATATAGTGTAAGTCGTTTAATGTATATGTGTGCTTGTAGCATGAACGGAGATTGAGCTGTCAGCTACAATTTTAATGTCAACTATCTTGGAAAAAATTACTGAGAAGTACACAATTACTTTTCATTGTTGCTATTGAATCTTTGGTGCTGGAGAGCTGAGACAGAAGTGAACAAAGCAACAAGTTATTTTGGCTGCTTTTTCATTTCGTCTCATATCTCATATTTCATCATCATATCTGAAAATCCTTGTGGAAGAAACATGCACCCTTTCACAGTTCAAGTAATGTTTGTGTTTAGCAAAAAGAGTCAGTTCCTTGAATACTTAGATAAGACTGAAGCCTCTTTTCTATCGCTCTTGAAAATAGCAAGAAGCTGTGAATTACTAGCATAAGATAAAAACTGTAAACGGGGAAAAATAACAAACTATTCTAATGAATATTTGTTCCATTTTTTGTGTCGGTTTTTTCTAATAAAACAAGTTAACTGCATCTCCAATTAGGTCACTCTTTGCCTTCTTGCTAAGCTAAGCTAACTGGCTGTTAAAAGACAGGCATGAGGGCAGTATTGATTTTCTGATCTATCTCTCTGCAGCAAAGTGTAAAGTTATCAGCAGCTAAAGATTTCCATGTTTCATATTGGGTGTGCTGGGTAAATATGAAATCTTGTCTCTTGTTACGACATTTGCAACAATTGCAGCTTTAGAGCTTTAGAGCAAGACAAACCAGGAAGTATTAAAACAGGTCCAGTGGCTGGGCTCCTGATGGCTCACTGCAAATCACAGACGTCCATACCACATGAAATTCTTTACAATGCATCCTAAAAATGGAGCTTTACTTATATAGCACTTTTATACTCAAAGCACTGCATATTAGAACCACATCCACCACTATACACACCTTTCATGCTGTTCGCTAAGTGCCTGGCTAGGAGATGAGGGGACTAACATTAGTATAACCAGGAAAGGAAAAAGCCAAATAGAGTGAGTTGTGAGAAAATAATATTTCATTAAGGACTCGACTCACAGAGTCTGCTGCAGTGCTATTTCAGCCAAACAAAAGGACCACAAGCTAAAATATCCTGAAAAGTAAAGGAGATGTTTAACCAAGTCAAAGGGAAAACACTTCTGCTACAGGCAAACACTTGCTACTTACTGGTTGCTTAAAGACTCATCTTATCTCATCTCATCCTCAGGCAAACCATTCAAAGCTGTCCCACTCACTGACAGAGCAGCTCTTCACCAGCTTATATACTGGCTGACTGCTGAATGTGCACTGGCATAGTGTTACAGGCCTTTAACCAATTCTGAAAAAGTCAGAATGCCATGTAAAACGTAAATAAATGTAAATAAAACAGATTGCAATGATTTTTTTTACAATATAGCGTAGAAAACATAAGAAATGTTTAAACTATCAAAATGACAACACCAGAAGCATGTGGGATCATATATTGATTTCTGTCTGTTTTCCTTTTATTTATTTTATGTTTGTGTACACTTATAAATGGTAAATGGCCTGTATTTGTATAGCGCTTTACTAGTCCCTAAGGACCCCAAAGCGCTTTACACAACCTGTCATCCACACACACATTCACACACTGGTGATGGCAAGCTACATTGTAGCCACAGCCACCCTGTGGGGCACTGACAGAGGCGAGGCTGCCGGACACTGGCGCCACCGGGCCCTCTGACCACCACCAGTAGGCAACGGGTGAAGTGTCTTACCCAAGGACACAACGACCGAGACTGTCCAAGCCGGGGCTCAAACCGGCAACCTTCTGATTACAAGGCGAACTCCCAACTCTTGAGCCACAATCGCCCCCAAGAGTTGGGAGTTACCTTATACTACTACTACCTTCAAGGTCATTTAAAAGTCTACTGATAAATTTCGCTAAAGCGTTTCTATTAAAATAATCATTGCTGAGTAGTCTCCTCCTCTGTGATTTAGAAGAACAGGAAGTGGTGAGTGGGAGGGACAAGAGAGAACGATAACGCGGCAGATTTTTTAAGCTCTTTAATTTTTCTACTGCTAGTTTTACAAGGTGTACACGGTAAAATTGTGCTGGTTAACTTTAAGTTCTTGTACACCTTGTTAAAAGAAGGTCCGAGATGGATGTCATATGTACTAGTGAAATGATTTTGTTTGTTTTTTTGATTGTGACAGGGGCGCACCAAGAGGGGTCAGGGGGGCCACTGGCCACCGCTCAACTTTAATAGCTGGAAATTAACTAGGCATATAATTCTTTTCCCCCCTCTTTTTTTGCCATATTTTTCAAGTAACCTATATTTGCCAACAGCATAACAAAACTGGAAATTCTGTTTTTAGTGTGCCACCCCAATATTTTAAGTGCCTCCCATATGAAATAATTCTGGAGGTGCTCCTGGATTGTGAGAGAAATATAAATGGAATTGTGGACATCAGTACGAAGCGTGGATGCTGTTGACCAGAGTAGATACAATGACATTTTATATACAGGCATTGCATGGGCTCAGAATGCTTCAGAAATCATTGCCTGTAAACACAGCTCACTATGCCATCCATAAATGCAGGTTAAAGCTCTATCGGGTACTTTTGAAAAGGACCGAAGAAAAGAGGAAAACCTTTCTGTGGTCAGACGGTTCAAAATTCTTCTGGACTACAGAGGAGAGGGACCATCTGGCTTGTTATCAGCTCTCAGTTCAAAAGCCTGCATCTCTGGTATGGAATTGGAAGCTTGCACCATGAATGCTGAAAGGTTTTAGAACAACATATACTCTCATCCAAGACAATACTAGAATATTATCACTATCAGACAGGAATGGGACAGCATTCCCCTCCCAAAAACCCAGCAGCTTGTCTCCTCAGTTCCCAGGTATTTACAGACTGTAGTTAAAAGAAGATGGGGTGTTTCACAGTGGTAAATTTGTCCCTGGGAAACCTTTTTGAGACACATTGCTTCCATCAAAATCAAATTGAGCTAATATTTTTCTTAAAATGGTGCATTATCTCTGCTGTGTTTTCTGTGTTCTGCTGAAAATAAAAAATATGGGATCAACATGTTGATGACACGCTTTACCTCTGTATATATATTATATATATTATTAGCAAAGGTAATATATATATAAAAAAAAAACACCCAGCACGCCCCTGCGGGCGGTTTATCCTTCAAGCTCGGGTCCTCTACCAGAGGCCTGGGAGCTTGAGGGTCCTGCGCAGTATCTTAGCTGTTCCCAGGACTGCGCTCTTCTGGACAGAGATCTCCGATGTTATTCCCGGGATCTGCTGGAGCCACTCGCCTAGCTTGGGAGTCACCGCACCTAGTGCTCCGATTACCACGGGGACCACCGTTACCTTCACCCTCCACATCCTCTCGAGCTCTTCTCTGAGCCCTTGGTATTTCTCCAGCTTCTCGTGTTCCTTCTTCCTGATATTGCTGTCATTCGGAACCGCTACATATATATATATATATATATATATATATATATATATATATATATATATTACCTTTGCTAAAAATGCTATATAACTGGCCCAGGAGAGGGGAAGCTTTAGCTTGACACATGTGAAGTTACAGTAACATGTCACTGTGGAAGGAAATATTTTTACCTGAAAGTGGGGTTTGGAAATGAGGGCAAGCAGCTCTTTGACTTCCTCTCTCCAACCCTGGTATATGAGCTCCTCTGCCAACTGGAACAGGGAAGAAGGGAGAGGTCGGATGTTTATAATTAGAGGTACTCTTTTTATGTTAAGGCTTTTGTGACGTTTTCAGGTAGGGGAACAAGCAAAAACGCATAAAAGGTTCATGAAATTTATATCTGCCGGACACAACGTCAGTGCTGTCGTTATTTCAGACACTTTCCTAAAACCCTGTTTGCCTCACGGGGAGTTTTCTCATCCTGGTGTGAGCCATTTGTCTGTTTCCTGTTTTAGCTTTGCGTCTCGAGTCACTGTCGGAAAAAAAAAGAGAACACTTCTGAATGTTCAAGGCTACACGACAGCTGTGGTGACAGCTAAAACAGAGCAGCCTTGACCGTCGGCAGCAAGTGGAGAGGCGGCGAGTGACTGTGTGCAGTCGCCCGTCTTGTCAGGCATATTACTGTAATGACTTCTACTGCTTCAAGATGTCGAGGCACACTCCAGAGACACAATGCATGAAGGTCATTAGTTTCCACTGTGAGCAAACAGAAGCCTCTCTGAGGGGAAACAGAACCTCGGTTTGGCCCTTGCAGTAGGTCCTGATGATTTAAGCCAGGCAGAGAGTGGCTGTCGTACTGAATCTGAAGCAAGGGGACTGAAGGGAGGGAGCTGAAGTGGGGGAGTGTAGCAGAGAGACAGAATGGAAACATGGCAGATATTACAGTATATGGATATGAAAAAAAGAAGAAATGGAAGGAAAAGAGAACAAGAAAAGGGGTGGAGAGAAGAATATATGGAAGGGAAAAGGGTTAAAAAAAATTCAATTTGGACATTGTCCAGGACAAAGGTGGTGAAATCAGAAATAAAGGTGAGGGTTAATCGAAATATACAAATTAGTCATGGGGATGGATGAAAATGAAAGAAAGACGGGATGGTAACAGGAGTGAGGATGACGCACATCTGTCTGTCACGTCAGCCTAAATCTGAAATTAATTGTTTTCCTGAAACATTAGATGGAATGATTTCCGCGGCTCCCGCTTGGTGCTCAGTCTTCAATGATCTAACTCTTGGCTCATGAGTTAAGAAAAAAAAAAACTCCTTTAAAACAGCCTTTTCAAACGATGATATCTAAGGTGACAGCGCTTGAGACAACATTTCATAATTCAGCACACATAAGAAGAAATCCTCTTTGTGACAGGAAAGTGAGAGAAGACCATTGGTGAGGTAACCTCTGTTCCCTCTTCTGTCAAGCTGTCATCCTCGGCAGTGTGTCTATCTGCAAAAGATGTTTGGAGACGGTCACTTACACTTGAGGCCAGATTCGCCGCGTGCTCCTGGACGGGGACGGGGCTTCGCTTCTCAAAACGCTTCAGTTGCTCGTGAATCTGGCAAGTAAGGAGAGGATCATGCAAGAGCTTTTCTCTGCAGTAAAGGGGAACTTTAACTATTACTAGTTACTTATCAATAACTACTAATACTACTGCTGTGAAAACAACTGGCTACTAATATAGATTTAAAGAAATTTAAAAAATCCCAAAGTACTGTAAATATAAACCTTTAATAAAGCACACAGCTGTAGTGAATCTGTGATATGGTTTTATTGTTTTTGAGACTGGTGGAAAATATAGTACACTGTTGCACTTGCTGTAAAAAAATACAGGACACTGTTCTTTTTACAGTTAAATCCTGTAAATGCTGACGCCTTTAAGGGAAAAAATGATTAAGAGCAACTGCTGAGCTAAGGCCACCATGAGACTCCTGTTGCCCTGAATCACTTCCAGAACAGCCCCCGACCAGATTTTATTTATGTAACAACATTTCATGGAAAGTTTACATGTAATTAAATTAGTTAAACTCAGCATCGAATTTGTGTGTGTGTGTGCATAATTCTTGTCATCTGCAGACTGGAAAATAAGTATTTAATCATTTTACTTAAGTATAAGTTATAATCATAAGTATCTTAATTGTGCATAATATGTACCTGAAGTACATATTGTGGCACTTTCCAGTGTACATAATATTAACAGCACTCTAATCCAGTGGCATTACTTGTACATAATAAAACATAAACACATAATACTGCTAACAATAGGATCTGAATACCAAATTCACTTTAAATGAAGTGAATTCTGTGACTTGGATGGACAGATTGAGTGATCACAGCTCATTACAGCACAAACGTGCGTTCACCTTGAAGAGCAAGTGAAGCTTCTTCTCCATCAGCATGCTGTGGAGAAACCTGTAGTCCTCCTCTCTGTCGGTATGTGGCTCAGTTCCAGACATCATTGATGATAGCAGCATGCACATGCCTACCGGGTAAGTGGCAGGACATGCATAAGCACACGTACAAACGAACAAACCTGCACCTGCTCTTATCTTCTAGGTTGTGTTTTTGAGGGTCAGAAGGTGAGGTCAGAAGCCAGATGAGAGAGGTCAGAGGTTAAACGAAAGGTGTGATTAAAAGCCTTCTATATGGAAGATTCAGTGTCACTGTGCTCATCACACAGGATATAAGGAAAAGGATATAATGAAACCATACTCTGGTTCATATTCTATATTCTACATACCTCTATGCTCAGTTTGGTTTAGCATCCCTCCTAAGAATAGAAGAAAAAAAGGACAAAGAAACCATCTCAGCAGACTTAAACTCTCTCTTTTTTCTTGTGTAAAGAGGGAATGTACCACATGTGAAAAGGAAAAAGGAAAGAGTGTATTTGTCTTTAGATGGCCCCGAACAACATACTGAGATATTAGTGCCCCCTATTGCTGATTTTTATTGTAACAGTTCTTATCAAGTATCAACAAAGCCATGTCCATTATTTATATATATTATTTATATATATATTTCAGTTTGGCGTGTTTAAATAATCAATATTTCTTGCAATAATTTCAGGAAAAGATCAAAACAAAGCTCAGTTATTACATTTCAGTTTAGATCTCAAAATAAATATATAAAAATGCATGTTGCTTTCTTTGCTTGTACAACAGTTTTACCCATGATCTATCCACCAGCGTGGGTAGAGGATAATGTCTGCAGGACCTTTGCACGGGTTCAGTTTTAGATTTATATCTAAAAATCTGTTCTTGGGCTGGAAATGTATGTGAAAACCAAAAACAGTAAGGCCTGCACTCTCACAACAGACTCATTTATGTATGAGTTACTCTGTTGTTACTCATGCATGCAAGTATCAGGTACAAAGAGTTTGAAGCTACACAATACTGTAAAACTGATTTAAACATGTGAAATAATATAATAATGAATATTTTGAATGTTCATACGCATTAACAACAAATAGTAAAAATCATGAGAAATTTTTTAATGCTCTGTCACTAAAATCAGTTCAAAAATGAAACACCTTGAATAGAATATCTCAACATTGATTATCTAGGATTTAGTTTTAATTCTTTTAATATTCCAAGGCCATGTTACAAAGATTATAAAGGATGTTTCTGTCTTATTTTGTTTTTTTAAATTCCAATAGTGTTTACGTAGAAAAAAAGTTACTGCTAAGCAAAACAACAGAAGGATGCACTCACCAGAGACTGTCCATCCCATAAGGGCCAGGTCATGCAAGCCATATCATTTAAAATATGTAAAGAGTACAGGCTGTGTTTGAACATCCACTTGTATTGAAAGGTTATGCACTGTTCCACTGACCGCAATGTAAGAAAGACCGTCTCTTATTCCATCAATATGTGTTCGGTTTGACACAAATAAAGCCAGCAGGCAATCGATACGCCAATCACATCATGGAGGTTACACAGCATGGAGTTTAATGTTGACCTATTTCAGTTCAGCTACCCACATATGACTGCAGACACTCAGTCATGCACAATATTAGTACTAGATATCGTCTTACATGATGAAACATATGGATGTTCTGATTTTGAAAATGGTGATGTTGGGGTCTCTGTTACTATAATGGAATACACTGTATAGCTACAGCTGCATTAGATATCGCTGGTCACAAAGTTCAGACTGTCCATCAGGAACCCTGTACAGTGCTTGTCTCAGTAGACTCCAGACATCTGAGTAGTTGACTATAAATGCCCTGGACTCATTGCATTTATAGTCAACTACCCTATTCTACATAAACCACGTATCAATTAGGCCAAAAACCAGGGGTGGTAAGAAAATGGACATATTAGCCTGCTGTGGCCTGTTCACGCTGGGCAAAGTGTTCGTGCGGGAGCTATATGACAACACCACAAAAGCGACAAAGCGTGCAGGCTGAAGCAGAGTCCCACTTGACAACTTAAAACTACCGAGACGTGAGGTGAACTTTGAGCAGCCAACAGCAGCACTGACAGACTGCGTCACGTTATCCAGACACAGCTGAGCTCATACGGGATATGATGAGACTTCCTTCAAAATAATAGCCCATCAACGCGGAAATGCCACGGTGAGGTGTGAAAATCAAACACTTTTTGTTAGAGAACCACGTGCGGTTATTTTTGTTATTCTGTGCCATTTTGCCAGCATCGCATAAAAAGTATAATTACTTATTTAAAAATGATAACCCAGTTACTTGTGGTTTTGACTTAAGCATATATTTTATAATTTTAAAACGGAAGAGTGGAAGTTCTTTTGCGATATTCTGTTTCACATAATACATGTCTTGCTTTTCGTTAATAATAACAATAATAATAATAATAATAATAATAATAATAATAATAATAATAATAATAATAATAATAATAATAATAATAATAATCTTCTAAACGCATAACTAAAATTGTATTTTAATTTGAAAAGACAAACAGGAACTTCATCCTCCTAGCCAAACATTACTGCCTTCACCGTTTCCTCCTCCATCTGCTGCCTTCCGCTGAACTACATCGGCCGAGTTTAGCGTATACCGTAACTGCATGGCAGATGGTGCACTGAGGGTGTTTCTTTTTTGTTTTTCTTTTTCAGTAAAGACCAGCCGCTATGCAGTGCTGGTATTCGGTGCGTGACTTTTAGCTCTCTGTTTGGCAGGACAGACTGAGTGCAGACATCAGGAAGCTGAAGAAAAGAGCTGTGAGAGCAGCCAGGCAGTCAGGAGGCCACGGTTCCCCCTCACACACATACACACATCACCACGGTCTTGATGGTGATGTATGCAAGGAAACCAACAAGAGTCAGCGATGGGTAAATCAGACTCAGACCGTAGCGTTTGAAACATGTTTTTCTTACGCCGTTGATTTAATTTGTGCGTTTAAGGTTTACTTGTAGCCGTTAGCTAGCATGGTTAGCCTGCAATTAGTTAGCCGTTGATTCCGGATATGTACCTTAGCTGGTCGACTACCGTTACACCTAATAGTATTCACATCGTAAATCCTGCCTATTCTAGGTATTTGTAAGATATACTTTAAACATTACCGATTCAATGTGAACTACAGTATGAGCTAACACATCATGATAAGATGGCAAGTCAGGCTAACTTGGCTAACGCTAGCTACTTAGCTAACTGTATATGCTCCAGAAAGTCAGTTTTCAAAGTGACAAATA
Source organism: Maylandia zebra (assembly GCF_041146795.1). Classification (NCBI taxonomy): domain Eukaryota; kingdom Metazoa; phylum Chordata; class Actinopteri; order Cichliformes; family Cichlidae; genus Maylandia; species Maylandia zebra. Next base: position 26,940,677 of record NC_135184.1, on the reverse strand, counting down.
GAAAATAAAAAAACGTCATTGAGATCTTGCTCTAACCTTTGTTCTGTGTGTCTCCACAGGTGCAACGACAGAAGGGATCCCCAATCGTATCAGGTATGTCATGTTCAGGTTGTTAGCTGTCACCTGTCATGACGATCCATAAACGTAGGTCAGCACAGTGTGCAGGTGATCAGCAACTGTCTGGATACATTTCAGTTTGATCACAATGGTAATTCATATGTGGACTGTCTTACTTCAGCCCTTGTGTTTCAGTTACTCTATCAAAACAAGAATTTACTAGAAATGTCAATAGAATGACAATAAAAATAAAAATGCTCTAATTCAACTTAAAGGGTCTCCTGATTGAGAGGTAAGAACACCACTGTGTGAGATTGAGCATATCTCAACAATTCTGCTGTGCACTGTCCTTTTTAGACCCATAAATCTCAGCCAAAGAGCCAGGCCACAAGCCTTCACCGCTACGACAAGGTGCGCGATGGGTCGTCAGATCCTGTGCCCCCTTACAAGATGCAGCGACGCTCAGACGAAAGTCCTGTCAGCAGACACGGGGAAGGCACGGGACATGGCAAGGCGAAACCCTCTCACAGCGTCAGAGGGAAAAACGGTGAGTCTGGTGGCATTGCACATGCATGCCATTGCAAGATTAATCTCAGGCGGTTGTTATGAAGGGGAAACGGTAACCACAGATGGGCTCAGATAGGCATAAAGGTCAACCCTGTCTTTGTTTCTATGCTGGTCCCTGACATAATATGTGAACTTCTTCTGTCATGTGTTATTGTCATGAAGACTCTGGTCACCCCTGCCAGTTGTCATGTTGTGGGAAAAAAAGCTTCCCATAATACTGCCATCAGATTAAGACGTAAATGTAAACTGCAAGTATAAGCCTAAAATAACAAAAGGCAAGCTGATTTCTTTTCCCTGTTGTGCAGTTGTGACTCTCCCTGAGGATTTAGTTCTTAGCAGAGCCTCGTTTGCTTTCTCTCCTTTGACAAGTGGCTTTGTTGCAGGGACCAGTGGCTCTCCTCAGGAGAACTCCCACAACAACAGTTCTCACCATGGCACCGACTTGCATGCGGCTCAGAGCAAGTCCGCAGACAGGGTAAGGATCTACCCAGTGTTATCTGATTATAAAACCTTCAGCGATTCCTTTAGAGTGCAGCCACGCCACTATGGAACATTTTATGCAGGGCGTGATGGATAGCCATCTTCCTCTCTCACGCAGACATTTATCAAACCTAACTCAACAATGCTTGACTGTAACTTCATAATTATGTAAGAGGCTCCTTGTGTAGTAGATGGTCTGATTAGAATGTGGACTTCCTTGTTTAAACGATTTGCCATTTGTCAGTGTGAATGAGAGACACATTGTTATTTCTCACTGGTTGGACTGCACAGTGGGACCAAATACACAATATTCAACATTGTCTGGTTTGACACTAATTTGAACCGCTCCTGCAAGCACCCACTGCTCCGTGCATTTGTAAGCTTTCCTACAGACTCTTGTCAGAGCACACATGGCTCACTTTAAGTGTGTAATATTCAAATTACGTTAGAGTCTATCTTAATTCTGTTATATCAATAACTGTGGGAACTGCAGTACTAAAAATCTAATTATATAATTTTTTTTAAATGAATTGTTACTAAGATACTGTTGGTTTTACTAGTAGTATGTGGTATCTAATTACTCTTTCCACAGAGAAGGCATGAGATCATATGTTTTAAGGGCTCAAGCCTCACCTACAAAAGCACAGTTTTAAAGTTAGTACAGATGTGGATGAGAAATGTTAGATCCTAACAGAGTCGTCAGTATATGCATCATCATTAATATTAAACATACCAGCTCGCATCCACACTCAAAAGCCCCGGTCCATTATCGAGGCTCGGAAATGAAAGATGTTTACCTCCCAAAGCAAAATGGATTTATGTTTACCAAATGTGCTGACTCAGGTAAGCTCTTGCCAGTATGTACAATGAAGTAGGACTGCTACCTCCAAGCACTGGAATAAACAATTTAAATGAATTCTTCCACTTGTTGATCTTTGCTTTTGAAGCTTCGTAACCCATTTACACAAAGTGATCGATTGCCTTGCGTTACATCAGTTTAAAGAGCACTTTCATATCCTCTCAAGTTGTTTGAAACTTGAATGCGTGCTCCTCAGGAAAAAAAATGTGAGTGCTGGGAAACCGACACTGTTGCTTGAAGAAACTTTGACTTGAGCACTTTGAGACTGGAAAAGTGCTTAGTGGAGCAAAAGAAGGTGTGATGGCTCACGGCTTCAAGAGGAATGTCACTGCTGGGAAGTGGGTTGTGTAATAACACTGAAAAGAGAACTACAGACCAGCAACTACCAGAATGCTTTGCAACCTTTTCCTGTTCACCAGACAGACTGGACTGGTTTGAGGAGGGAGCGTATGGAAAATAAGGAAGTACTTTTATACAGAGCGGAAGAATTTATCTGGGGGAGATTTGCATAAATCACATAGCATGGATGGATTAAAAAAACACAGTCAGAAACAGATACTGTGCTTTCAGTTTTACAGTTCTAGGTTTTTTTTAGTATCAGTGAAATAGCCTTTGAAGATTATGGCTCATGAAAACAAGGGAACATCCTAAACCTGTATGAACAGTCGGTACTTAAAATGAATGCATGCTTCTGCAATGGATCGACAAAAAGCCTACGTGCCAGTGCCAATATTTATACCTGTGCAGGTTGCACAGGTATAAAGGGCAGTGTGTAGGGCTTCAGAAAGGTTTGTAGTTGGGATGTACCTAGATCTAACAGCGAAGTGTATGTCTGCCAGTGCTTGATCAGCAGGTTGTATGCTTTACCAAGAGAATAAAGTGGGGGGGATTAGATGCAATCAAAAAGTACACAATAAGTTGAAACTGGCCAAAAACGAACTGTCAGGATTTTCTTTTCCCAACTAAGGTTAAATTTACCTGCTCTTCGGATCATCGTGGCGGGAGGACCATGTAGCTAACTTGGCGTGACTTCTTTGTTAGATTGACTAAACATCAGATATTTTGACTTTGAAGTGAAGGGTCACAACAATAATAATAAAAAAAAATTTATGAAAAATGATCATGCATACAATAATTGCATTACTTTGGCAATGTTATTGGGAAAGTTTTTGTATAAACTGAGCAAAACGAACTTGGGGTGAAGTGTTTTTTTTTTTTTTTAACTATTTGACTCTCAATTTTCCTTGTGACTAGGACCCAGCAGATGACTGGACAGAGCACATTAGCTCCTCTGGGAAGAAGTACTACTACAACTGTAGAACTGAGGTCTCCCAGTGGGAAAAGCCCAAGGACCTGCTGGAGAGGCAAGGCTCACTTTATTCAAGTCTGTTGGCTTTTTAACCTGAGACAGTGACTGAGGTTGTTGTTCTCATGCAGAGTCACACATGACGGCTTTAGCACCACAATGCTATCAGAATATCATTAGCTTAAGGCACAGGCTCAAACCGCAGCCCACGTCCTTAACATCATCGCTGTTGCTTTACAAAACCTGTTTGCTTTGCTTCAGGGAACAACGGCAGAAAGACTCAGTCAAGATGGCAGCAAACAGTTTTCCCAGGGACATGGACTACAGACAAGAGGCCTTGCAGGACAAAGCCACAACAAGTACGACTTACCAATAAAATCTTGTTCATGTGTATATAGTTATGCTTCAGAATATAGCGTGAATTCATTCTGTGTTCATCACTCTGCTCGTCTCCACAGAAATCGCATCAGTGGATCAGTCCACAGCAGCCAATTGCGGCCATTCCTCCTCTTCCTCTCAGAGCCTGACCCCTGCTGCCGCCGCTATAGGCTCCACCCCTTCCAGCATGTCGTCCTCTTCTTCGTCCTCTAGTGTTCAGGCGCCTCCGTCTGCCCAGTTGCCCTCGCCGGCGCTGCTCCAGGACCCGGCACTCCTGCATCAGCTCCTCCCGGCGCTGCAAGCAACTTTGCAGATGAACAACGGCAGCATGGACGTGGCCAAGCTGAACGAGGGTGAGGATGAGGGCGCGGTTTACACTGCTTACCGGTCTAGTGTCTTATTGCCACTTGTTTTGCACATATTCAACTCTGTATATTTTATATATTTTATTATTATTATTATTATTATTATTATTATTATTATTATTATTATTTTATTTTATTTTTTTACTATTTAATTTGTAAAAATGTGTACACACACACACACACACACACACACACGTAGGAAAATATTTAGTATACACATCCAGAAATGCATACACTATTATATATTGTACATATATTTATTAGTTTCAGGTTGGCCATTCTTGTATTTTGCTCGTTTGTGTTGTTGTGTTTGCACATCTCTGTTGCTTGTGGGGCTCGCACACAAGAATTTCACTCGCATGTGCTGTGCCAGTGTGCCTGCACATGTGATGTGACAATAAAAAGTGATTTGATTTGATTTGATTTATTCAGCACAGAGGCGCACAATTGGTTCTCAGAGTTATATTATGGGTTGTTTGCAACTTCATAGTTGTTTAGCTTAGAAAAAAAAAGGGGGGGGGGGCGTCCTGTTTGGAAAGCTTGTTTTTACACACAGGTATTCCTGCGTACACAACAAAATATGTCATCTTTCAAAACAACAACATCTTGTTTGTTTTTGCTTTTTGTAACCCCCACCCCCAAGAAGCACATGTGTTCCGGCATAAAAAGGAACATGCCGTGCTCCTGCCTTGAGGCATGACTTCCAAAAAGAGTCAGGATGAGTGCGCGGGCTAAGTTTATGAGAACCAGCAGAATTTGAAGATGCGTGGCAAAACAAGCTAGCAGTTCGGCTACATTTAGGCTTCGTTCATGTTAGCTTCCTTCTGTCTGTTGATATGAACTTAGTTGGTGCACTGTGGTTATAAAGAAGCTTGTCGGACAGGTAAGAGCTGGATTTTTACCCTCTAAGATTTTGCGTCAGACAGCAAAGAGGCCACAGTGTTATCGACCCTTTTGGTGATAGAAAAAAAAAAAATTAGAATCTGTGTTTGATTGTCTTTTTTGTTTTTTTACAAGTGTTTCCCCTGTTGCACTAACTCGATTCTTATTTCAACTGAGTTTTCTGACTTCTAATGTTTATACACTCACCTGTTGTGTGTTCTTGCTCACTCACCTGTGTGTGTGTGTGTGTGTGTGTGTGTGTGTGTGTGTGTGTGTGTGTGTGTGTGTGTGTGTGTGTGTGTGTGTGTGTACACACGTCCCTCTTTCCTCCCTCCAGTATTGGCAGCTGCTGTCACCCAAGCTTCCTTGCAGTCTGTGCTTCATAAGCTCCTCACTGCTGGACCTGCTTTCAACGTCACTGCTCTGCTCTCAGCTGCTCAGCACTCCAACCAAGGTACGGCCTCTTTGCTGTTTTTCACCATCTGCTGTCACATACTGATTTTCATCTTCTTTGGAAGGTTTCTGCTCTCTGTGTCCTTGTTTTACTGTGTGTATAACTTTAGGGTTTTTTTTTTAGATTGACTACAGCTATGTGGGGGGAAAAGAAGCACAAGACATGGTCCCATGTTCTGGGATAAAGGATGTTTTATATGCTGTTGTATTCCCTCTTCAAGCCTTTTTACCTTTTTAATTGTTTGCTGTTAGTCCTAAAAAAACCTGGTCTAATATCAGTGCTCATTTTCCTCCTTCACACTCTGTACAATGATACGTGCAACCTGACAAATCCCCTATTCTTCCACGGCGATCTTATGTTTTCCTGTTTTCAGCCCAGCACTCGAGTCAGTCGCCGGTCTCCCTGACGTCCGACACATCATCGCCGCGGCCGTACGTCTCACCACGGAACGGCACACCACAGAGCAACCAGAAGTCTCATTTGGGTGTGCATCCTGGCAGCGTCTCATCCTCGCAAACCAGGGTGAGCCTTTGAAGCTAAAGTAACAGAGCAGAGACGCTGTGTTTATGACTGCACTCCTCTGGACCATCTTCTCTGTGTGGGTTTTCGTATCCGTGTCTTGTTTTTATTCATGTTTCTCCTCATCGTCATCTGTTTTTCCCTCTTCAGGGCAGCATGTCTTCTGGGAAGCCAGGCTCAGCTTCCTTGTCCCAGACAGCAGAAAAGCGGCCAGAAGACCCCAGGACTCTGCAGCAGAGAAGGTAACTTTCAGGAAGGAATTATTTAAAATCACTTCATCACAGCATAGATTGGTGGAGGCAAAGCCGATGAGTAGTAGCGGGGGGGGGGGAATTCAAGAGCTACAAGGACAACTGGCCTGAATTGCAAAAACATGCTTTACAAAATACAGCAACATGTCTTCCAGATAGTGTTTATGGGAGCGGTTTACTTTTGAGAAAGGGTTTGCAGCAAGGTCTGTGTGTTATTTGAGAGTAGTCATTTTGGGGACACTCAGCTCCCAATGATGCAGTTCCCCGAACAACCGGAAATGTTGGTGAGGCTTATAATTCATCCATATTTCCCCATTCATAGGCTAGACGGTGAGATTATAGACTGATCTGTGTAACAGTAATCAGCTAGAACATCAGAACAACTGCAGCAGGATTTTATTAACACGGTCTCCACCTGCGTGTCTTCCTCCAGCAGCCAGGACATGTTGTGCACAGGATCAAACGCATCTGGTGCCTTGTTGCCTCACGCTCCGTCCAGCAGTGCGAGCCACTCAGACACCCCTGGCTCCTTCACTCCCAGCCTGTCAGCTCATTTCGATGAAAACCTCATCAGACATATCCAAGGGTGGCCTTCAGAGAACACAGAGAAACAGGTATAGTCCTCCAGAAGACAGGTTCACATTTTATAAGGAAAAATGTAGAGCTTGGAATTCCATTTTTCGATAGTGAAATTGGCTCTTGAGTGACTTTCAGCAGACTTTGTCGTGAGTGGGCCTGTACAATATATGGATATATCCTCAGTTTTATTACTGCTCATTGTGTTGATGTTTGTATGGACAAACTGAGACTGCAGAAAAAATGATGATGGAGTAAAGAGCTTGTGCTGTGAAATGTTTTCACTGTCACTTCTGGTTGTGCTACTCTGTCATCTTTTCTGCTCCCCGTGTTGGAGTTTTATTTTATGCTGAACTAACTCTCTCTCTCTTACACACACACACACACACACACACACACACACACACACACACACACACACACACACACACACACACACACAGTGTGTGTGTGTTCAAAGATGCTGTTCTCCATCGCATCTATGATAACTCTTTGTTACACGAAAGCTGGCGTTTTTCATGTTTTTGTTTTTTGTTGACAAAATGCACTTCTCCCTTTCCACCAGGCGGCTCGGTTGCGTGAAGACATCCACAACATGGGCAGCTTGTACATGTCTGAAATCTGCACAGAGATGAAAAATCTTCGGTCTCTGGTCAGAGTGTGTGAAATCCAGGCCACACTGAGGGAGCAGAGGTGAGGCAAATGGCTACATTTGCATAGACTCAGCTGTTAACACACATGCATTTTGATTTACATTTTCTTTTTTTCGCAACTGCAGAATCTTGTTCCTGAGGCAACAGAGCAAAGAGCTGGACAAGCTGAAGAACCAGAACTCCTACATGGTGTGAGGACCTGACCCGAGAGGAACAGGCTTGGATGGTCCGATTGAGACAATTAGAGAGGGAGGAATAGACACGGACAGCGAGCTGCTACAGTTTATTCCTCCTGCAAGAGCGACTGTTAGAAGTCAGTAACTGACAGTGAAGCTCCGTCATCCTGAACATGTCTTTTCTTTTTAATATATATATATATATTTTTTTCTTTTCTCCATTGTCCACTACATAAATTGCTCAAACCGACTGTTCGCATGTCGGAACAGCTAAAAAAAAGTGGACAACGGGACCTTTTTTGGACAGCACCTTTTGGACCACGAATCTTGGATTGTGTGTGTTGTATTGGGTTAACTTGTTTTCTGGTGTGTTTTGATGTGTAGTGGTCAGGAAGAGAGTCAAAATGAACTAAGACAAACCCTCTTGTGATTGGTGTGACACTTCTGTGGGTGGGGGGGAGAGCGATCGGGTCCCCTTCCCAAACTTCTGAAATGAACTTTGTCATGCACTGCGATGTGTGGCTTCAGTGGCAGTGATGTTACTGTTATTTTTCTTTTTCTTTTTTCTTCACCAATCAGTGGGTTTGCCAACCCATTTTGTCTTAAAGCTGGTTTGTTTTACATGTCACCAGATTCACTGAGATCTTTGGCCAGACCGAAATGACAGATGTTTTTTGTCCCAAATGATGGGATTGTTCCATTGATGCAGAGTCACTTGGAAGACATGGCTAGTTGTGTAAAAAGCACTTTGAAAGCTGTTTTGATGAAGCTTATGTTATTGGACCTAGGTTGGCCACAAGTACATCTGAGGTTGTTTTCCATTGGTAGCCCTGCTGGCAGTTTTCTTCCTTCTTTTCTTTTTAAATTGTAAAATTGTCAATATTTTGTTTCTGTTCCAAGTCAAATTGGGGACATGTTCATTCCTTACAAGCAGCTTAGCAGGAGGTTGCATAAAAGAATAGAAAAGTGACTGAATTTACAGTCCCTTAAAGCTAAATTATTATTGTGCTGGAGTTATTACATCCTTGTAGTTGTAACGGAAAAGCTTGACGAAGGAATTTTTTTTTTTTTTTCTGTAAGAAACTCATGTTTTGGTTTTGTTTGTTGCTGCAGCCTTTTTATCGACTGACTCTAGACAGGTGTGGTTACTTTTTGCGAATGGTTCATTCGCAATGAGAGGGCATACTTTTATATGGCCATCAGATTAAAACTGCAGTCTTACACTCCAACAGTTTAAAAAAAAAAAGTTCCTTTGTTTCCTGGTTATTTGTTTTTTTTCTGTGACACGGAATAGTTCCCACAAGATCGGATGTGCACAATTTTTGGGGTTTCGGGGTGGGGTCAGATTTTTTGGGGGGGCTTTGTATTCCATTAAATATGTGAATAAAATATTATGCCACACCCTTTGCTTGGCTTTCACTGACATCTCAAGCATGCCAACAGGATATCTTCAGTATCACTTTGTAAGCAGTTAACAGACGATTGCCTGTTTGAGTACTGCTGCTGACCACCAGATGGTGACAGTGAGCAATGTTACTTTTAAACCTAATCCTGCCCATGTGATCGTTTCTTGCTGGAATCCGTCATGTTAAAAGAGAAGAGGACTTGGAAATTTTGAAATACCTGGCCTGTATTACGTTTCTGTTCCCATACCGGGGCCATATATCCATAGTACCCAGCCCTTAGATAACCTGCCACACTTTGCTTTCCCCTGCCAGGGGTGTTTCCACACTTAACAAATGGCAATTAAACTATGTTAACATTTGTATATTATAATTTAAAATAAAAAATATAACCTCAAAAATATTCATAAACCCTCTATTTACATTAAAGGCATGAAACTCTACAAATCCCAAATGACACCTAAAAACCCAGAACAGTGTCGCCCCACCAAACTTGCTGCTTGGTCTCTCCCAGAACCCTTAACTAGTAACCTTTAAGAGCTTCCTTTGTCTGAAGCTGGATTTTTGCTTCAAGAATTGAAACATTTCCATCGTGATCTTTGCTTGTGTTGTGTTCCCCATGCGCACAGCTACCACATGCTCAAAAAACCAAAACCTAAAGAGTGTTTTCATGCTTTCACCAAGTATCTCATGCACTCTATATAGAGTATTGGGCCATCCAGTCTTCATCTTTGAATTTCAGTCCCACTTCCAGAGGTGTCCAACTAGCCATGCAGTCTGCCTTTACAAACATTGGTAAGAAATGGGTCTTTTCAAAGAGCTCCGGTAATGTAATAGGATCCTTTAATTACAACAAATCAACTGGTGAGATGTCTTCCCTCTTAGATAATCTATGATCAGCTGTAAGTGGTGTCATTGCAAAGTGGAAGAGTTTAGGAACTATAGAAACTCAGCCACAAAGAGACAACCATGTAAAACTTCAGAGTGAGGTCACATGCTACACTCTGCTGACTCGATAACTGCAAAGCTGCAAAGCCCCTCCAGCATTAACATCAGCACACAAAAGCCGTGTGCTGGGGTTTCAAAGAATGGGTTTCCCTTATGGAGCAGCTCCTGTAGGTGTAATGTGTAGGTGACCCAGTACTTTTGTCCATGTAGTATAGTTCATATAATTCCCCGAAGGAAAAAAAAATCAGATTTATTTTCATTTAGAGACCAAAGCATTCACAGCAGCTATACGAGTGCAGATAAATCCAAATTATTCCTTTAATTATGTCTTCATCCTAATCTGATCATCAGCTTTACTGTTCAGATGTAGGAACACATTCTTATAGTTTCGCAGTGGTCAGCACTGGCCCCTTTGAGGTTTCCTATCTTTTTTTATACACTCCTGGTCTGCTCATTGTGCATTCAGGATTTCCACTCGATTTCATTTATTACCATTTAGTCAGTACAAAGCTCGGCCTGCACCCGAGCCTTTTTCTAGCTGATACACCAGCAGCTAAATGTGCAGAGATCACCAAATTTATCTGCTGCACGGGTTCCATTTGTTCTCATATACTACATGCTGCTGTCAGCGCACAGAGGGCATTGCTCTCATTACCAGTGATGCAACATCTTTTTTTTTCTGTTACACTTAATCACAAGCTTATTAAACATGATTAAATATTGTTGTTTCAGTACATGGTCTATGGCTCAGAGTGGCTCGAGATGGAAATAAAGTTTTTTAAAATTTTAAATCTTACAGGGTCTGTCCATCCATCTCATTCAACTCTTCCAGAAGAACAAGACTGCAGTGTGTCTTGGTTGAAATAAATCCTGACCTGTGTGCCGTTTCATTGAGTTAGTAGTGAAGGCTGTGGCATCTAAACCACTGACTTCAAGTTACCATCATGGCTATTATAATGATCTGTTCCTCCCTCTTTTTCCCCTCATCACTGTTTGGTTCTTGTGTTTCTTTGTCAGTTATATGAACTCACCTCTCATACATTATTTAAGGATCACACTCCTGATTTTCATCTCCTCCTGGGACAGATTCTATGTTATAACTCACCCTTCCTTTCTCATCTTTGTTCAGTATCTTAATTTGTCCTAAGTTGGAAGCTTAATGACTAATCTGGGATTTGTTTGCTGCGCTGAGTAAACAGTGTGTGGACATGACCTCCCAACATGAACACATCTCATTTAAAGTACAATTTAACCCGCGGTGATACCTTGATGGCAGCATTTTTTTATGGATCCTGCCCAAATGCCCATGATGGCAAACCTTTACCTCTGAACCTCCTGGTATGATACTGGTATTAGTTCTATTGTCATGCATCTTCCTTCTACTTTTCTAGTTTTTCCAGGAAAAACAGCCAGACATGGTAAGTCAACATCAACACCTGTTGATTGCAAACATCTTAATAAATTTACTATGAGAGGCTGTTCAAATGTCCTGCAGGAAAAAAACAGTTGTTGACCCACATGGCCAACTGCCATACTTCACTAGAATATACAAAACAACTCCAGTTTAGTAATTTATCAAAAAACACGTGTTTGCATCATACAACATGAAATCGATCAGGGATCTGAATGACAATGATTAATGGGATCATAAATTCATTAATGATCCGTAGGTGTAGACGTATCTGCACAAAGGCCAATTTTTAGCATCACTCCTATAAGTCTACAACACCTTCTGTTACCTAATGCGAAACTATGATAGTTAAAACTGGCTACGTTTGGATATGAGCAAAGCTCAGAACTGGTGATCAAAGAAGAAAAGACGTTTGGCTCGTTGGGTGTCTGAGGCATCGGCCTTGGTGGGTTGTCTGAAAATGCTGTCGAAAAAACAACTTCCTTTTGTATCTTAAAGAATTTTTGTCTCATTTCAGAACCCAGAGAAATAAAACCATAGTGGAAGTGGCTTAAACATGCATTTTACCTGTAGGCCACCAGATGGCGATAGCTGTTGGTGCAAAAAGACTTCCGGTCCTAGAAAAGTCTATGGGAGAACGGCTTTCTGTCTTGACCTCTGTAAACACTTTTCTAGTGAGTTAATGGACTCAGTCACTCATTCTGGCTCATATTGAATAAAAAAACTGAGTCACTTGGTGATTATATGTTTCAAAAAGCTGCTCATTGGCTAACGACTTGTCAATCATTAGTCATTAGACAATAAACAAGTGCTTTAAAAAAAATCCAAGATACAGTTAGGTGAATACTCATCTCGAGGCTTCAAAGCGACGCTTCAGGATGCTGGAATAACTCACTGGATTGAGGCAACCATAGATCGTAAGGTTGTCGCAAAGGCCTGGGTTGGAATCGGGTGTCCCACAACTTTGGATGTCATCACAGCAGCCACAGCAATATTTTACGTGGTCTATGTTATGTTGTTGTTTGGATGAATTATTATAAATAATCTCAGAAATCATTTTTTGATTAAAAAGATGGCTTTTAAAGCAAACACGCACTTTTCTAAATGACCTACAACATTTGTCAGGGTTTCTCTAGTTCGGCCTCTATAAAGGAACCTCTATGCTTTGATCTTCTTCTGCTGGCTCTTCAATTAACTGCGCATCCTCCTCTGCTTTCAAAGTCACTTCCATTGTTTCATCTTCCTGGGTTATACTTGTCTTTGTAGTAGCAACAACATCATTTTTTTTCAGTTTAATTACAGTACAATGGTCTGATCACGAGATTGTTGCTCCCCCCCCCCCCCCCCCCCCCCCCCCCCCCCCATTTTATTGTATTTTGTGTGTGTATAACATGCTACTGAGGCAGGAAAGCGCAGTCTCTTTTTATTTTTCACCTTTGTTGAAACTTGTTGACTTATACTGTAATTGTATATTACACGGATGAACTGTTTTTACACTGTCAGCAGCAATTTAAAGTACTCTTGACAAGATATTGTCCTTTTTGCCCATGAGGCAGCTTAGAAACATTGCGCTTTATATCACTTCTATAACCCAGGTAGGCTTGATGGCTCTCACCGCACACAACCAGTATGTCCCCACACTATGTCATTGATAGATCGAGTCACTGCTGCCTTCGATCCTTTAGTATTCACTTCATACAGTGCAGGTTAAAGATCATCTTCATACTCTCACCTTCTCTGCGGTAAGTTTGTTCTCTCCGGGGTATTTTTGTAGCATCTTCTCCTCACGCGCTTCACTTCAATCAGCGGCCCATCAGTCAGGGGGATTTTTTAAGACTCTCTGCAGTCCCTGTGTCCTAGCCCCCTTTCACCAGCACCGTCCTTAGGGGACACGGGTAATTGTCATGATTACCTGTCATACTATATTTATTGCTGTCACACATTTATTGATGGGTCCCCCTGATCCAAGTGAGCCAGATGCAGGCTCTGTCATTAGCCCTGTTTCTCTGTTTATAGCACCTTCCCTCCAATCTTCAGTTAACCCTGTTCTCTCACACCCCCAGCATTACACCCAACCCCTCCTCTTCTTATCTCACCCCCTGACATTATTCCTCATTTCGCTCATTTTTTTCCTTTTTTTTTGCAGTCACCCACACCCTCTCTCCATCTGTCCTTGTCATCCTCCCCACACTTCCACTGGCCATTTACCCCCCCCCCACACACACACACACACCATCATTGACTCCTTAGTGCTCGTCTCCCATCGTCACAGCCAGAGGGCTTTCACTAAAGTCACCGATCTCGCCTCAAACCGAACCTAGCATCGGGGGGTGGGGGATGTCGGCTTTGGTCGACTTTGTAAAACTTTTGATAAATGAGAGAGCTAGCCAGGGCCTTGTAAAGTCGACGTTATATAGAATGTCATTGAGGCCTGTGAGTTGAGACTGGGACATGCAACATTAGGGAGGCGGCTAAATGTGCCTTGAGCATCTTGGTGAACACTGCATGTTTGACTGTCATTTCTACATTATAATGCAAACCGTCGTGGATTGATGGGCGCGAGGTGGGGGCTGGAAGTCCTTTTGTCAAACAGTGCCATTGTGAGCAATAAATTAAATCTTGTGATTTAATATTATAGGCCCTCTGGGAGCATGCAATCCACATTAGCTATGATATATAACTGAGGCAACTGCAACAAATCTCATGATTTGTTTTCTGGAGTAGCATCAGCCCTCGTGGTCTTGTTTGTACATAGTGAAGGATAGTGCCACTGATAAAGCCCAGAAGACATTTTTTACTTAGTCAGCTTAATTTGATCAATAGTTTACTTAAAGTGCAGATAACAGACATTTCTCAAGATTTTTGAGGGTGATGATGAATAACTGAAATGGTTGGGGCTCGATTGGAATACTGAGGATTTGGTAGTCTTTGTGGTTATTACCTAATGTGGCAATCAAGTCTGTGATTCTACACCCACACAGTCATAGCTGGTTTATTTCATTACTTCTTCAGGTAGCAAGAAATCAAATAGCACTCTGCAGATGTCTGGCATTTACTCAACTGATAGATCATCAACCAGCAACTCCTTTGGTAACTGACCATTACAACAGTCAGTAGTAACAGACTGGAAATCTTTGGGATTTCTAACTTCTGAATACGATATAAAAATTATGCCCAAGTTGGGCTGAGTCACGTTTAGCATGCTAAGAGAGATATTACAGGTTTCCTTCTTCCCAGGAATGTTTTCCTTTCCTTTGGGATCCTGAGGTACCCCCAGGCCTTACAAGAAAATATAATTTGTCTAGTGATATCTGCATCTACCTCAGGGTCACCTCCTCCTGGTCATGCCTGGATAACCTTGAAGGAGAGGGGCATCCTAATCATGCCTGAACCACCTCAGGTATCTTCTTTCAACATCTAGAACTCCAATAATAACAATAATAACAAACTAGAAAAAAGCATTTTCTAGCAAAAAGTGGAAATGTGAATGCTGAAAGCTAAAATGTTTTACCTGCAACGTCTTTGGCCTAGAAAAGACTGAAATAATCGTATAGATTACAATATAAAATTATTAAATATAGATTAAAATATAAAAACTGTTTAAGCAAGGATGTCAAACTCATTTTACATCATGGTCCACATATAATGTATATTCACCATACAGTCACTGGTCTTAAGTGAAGACCAGTGAATCTCCTCTTGTTGTCAGTGGGAACAAGTACAACTACACATTGAATCGCTCAGATTTCTTGATAGAAAAAAATAGCAATTGCAGACTTTGGCCTTCACAGGCGGGGCCAGTGTATTCTTGGTCAGTGGACACTGACTCCTGGTCGAGGGGCAAAGCCTTCAGTTTTCTCAGCACGGTCTCCACTTCCTCAGACACTGAGCAGGACTTTTCAGGGATTTTGTAACAGGAAATAGGAATGTTTCTTCAAAGTTTTTGTCAAAATAAGATATTTAGAAATTCAGACTATGAACTCTGACAGTCATGTGTAATCGTGAACAAAAGGCAGTGAAATGACTGAAGGTTCCTCCCTGTAGTTGGCTTATAAATACAGATTTCCTGTCATGTATGATCAGTCTATGGACCCTCAGCATGCAGACTGCATTTCTATGAGGTCATAATGTAATAGACAAATATTCTGCAGAAATATGTTTTTAATTTAATTGAATAAAATTTATTTTAACAAAATACCTGTGTGGTAGTCACTTCAACTTTCTTACAATACCGTGACTTTTTCTGATTACAAAAAAATTGCCAAAAAGATTATCAAGGTCGAAGATTTTCAGCAAATTACAAGTATTTTCAATCAGTGTCTAGCTACTTTGAGTTATTTGTTCGGTTTTTTCAAGTACAAGTATTCATACTTATTTCACACTTTTTTTAAGAGGGAAAAATCCTTAATTTAGTGGTGTTGTACTCTAGTCCAAAGCTAGGATAGAGTACTGCTAACCATACAATCTCCAGTACCATTGGACAAGAGTGTAGATAGGACCAACAAGAATGTAACTGAATACATTTACGCTACGCGACATGACTTCTTCAATGTTACCTCTGCTGTTGCAGGATGGAGTCAGAATCTGTCCTGTGGCGTCGGAAATTGTGTTAAGTATTTTCCTGGCTTCACTGCATCACAATGAAACATGGTCACAAAACTCTTGGAGCCCAGCAGGATGGATGCACTCTCAAGCACTCAGATTAAAGGCATACAAGAGTACCACGAGATGTCAAACTGGGATCTCAGGTCGGTGATGTGCAGCAACTTTCACAGGAAGACAGACAGACGATGTCCCTCGCCTGTTGTATTAATCCAGATCTAAGGTTTAACCACAAAGGGCGTCCTTAAACAACCAGAAAAACAAGCACCAACCACTGTTAATTGAGCATGGAAGTGCCCATGAAATGGAGACAGGCTGTAGTTTTCAATGGCATCAAAGGCAAGCGTACTTTTTTAACCTTAATTACCACAACTGAGTACCAAAGCTAGACTTTTTGCACATCATAGCACTTAAACTGTGCGATGTCCTGAGTACCCTGGATGTGTAAATAGGCCACTAAATGCTCACAGAGTTGTGATTTCGTTGTAAAAGTTTTCTGCCGTGGACTCGCCATAAAATCTTTTGCCTAATTATTCTTTCTGTTATAAGCAGGCGTTTTAATTCACTCACATTTTGTGCTGTTCTGTAAATTGTCACGTATATAAATCATATATAACTTACCCAAAAAATACAGTTTTAGCTGACTCATCCCTGTGTTACCCACAGTGCCATAAAATCTTTTACCAACAGAAACTTTGTTTCATGAACTATTCGAATCACAACTCATTGTCTCATTGGCAGTGAAACACACTCTCAGAGTTACAATTGCCTTTTTGCCAGTCCCTGTATGCATTTTTTATTTGTTTTCATTTGTTTGCCAGACTAATCTCTGTTTTTCAGCCTGGGGACTCTTGATCAGTCTGTCTAAACATTGACGCTTCATCTCTTAAATTACTTACAAAGAGAATGCATAAAAAGAAAAACATCCATTTTGTTTTAAAAGACGTGAATACCTTTATGCCCCAAACCAAAGGTGCAAAAAATCATTATGTTATGTACCTAGGCATACATCCTAGGAATATAGTTTGTGTAGAATTTATAGTTGTAAGACATATTTGCAAAGGAATATCTAGAAAATAAGTTAACATGATGTGTACCTGATTATATATACGTTCACTTCTGTCCTCATGCTAGACAGAAAATTCACAGAGTCCATAAATCTACACAGGTGCACAGTTAAAGTGGATATAGAAAGTCTACACACCAACCACTGTTAAATTAAACATTTGCTTCAATACAATCCAACATAAAACTGAAATCTTTTTTTAGGGAAAACTAAAAACTTAACAATGTAGAGATCTTTAAACTAATACCTTAGGCGAAGCACCATTTCATTTGATTACAGCCCCGAGTCTATCAACGCGGCACATCTTGACTCACTCTTCTTGCATAAACGCTCCTAATCTGTCACAATGTGGATGTGTTTCCTGTGCACTGCCCCCCGTCAGGTGACCCGGCAGATTTTCAGTTGTACAGTTGTGGTTGTGGTGTTGAAAGTATTTCTCTCCAGCTTCACTAACGTCCCAGTTTCAACAGGAGAAAAACAGCCACAAAGCGTGATGCTTTGCTTCTCTGTGATATCCACAGCATCAGTGTTGACTTGTGGTGCAGTGATGTTGTGTATCTAAACAGAATTATTTGAATTATTTGCAAAGCGTTTAACTTGGGTCTCATTAGATCACATTTTCCCACATGCTTCTTGAGAACTGGTGTATATTGTTGCAAAACTTCACTGGGCTTGAATGTTTTTCTTTATAGGAAAAGTTTCTGTTTTGCGTCCCAGCCCAGAAAAGTTCAAAATATGGGAGATGTAGTACACAACCAGTTCTTTGTACCGTTTTCCTGACTGATATCTTTAACAGTGACTTCCCGTTGATAGTTTCTAAGCTTTTTGCAGACCATAGATTTTAAAGTAAAAATCAACTAAGTAAATGCGAGGAGTCCTATTAGAACAGCTGCTCTTTATTGGCTTTTGGAGTCACTTTAACTGGTGGCAGGTGTGTAATGACTACAATTTAACCCAGATTTTAATGTGTTTTCATGTCAGTTTTGAACAGAAGTACATCCCCAGCTATAAAAGGGTGTGGACGCCCAAACCAGCTCATTCCAGCTTTTCAGATTTTACCCCCTTAAAATATTTCATTTTCTTTTTCAGTGTAAATGCGTAGATTATAGATCACATTCTGAACTGATCTATCTTGTTCTCATTTTTTTACATTACAAAAACGTAAAATTCTAACAGTGCTTTGCAGGTTTTTTTAAATCCATTAAATGTGTTAAAGGTAGAAGAAAAGGAAGCCTTTTTATGAGAATGAAGGTGTAATTATACACTCTCACCACAGGAGGGTGCTGTTAGACCCACTGATGTG
This sequence comes from Maylandia zebra, assembly GCF_041146795.1. Classification (NCBI taxonomy): domain Eukaryota; kingdom Metazoa; phylum Chordata; class Actinopteri; order Cichliformes; family Cichlidae; genus Maylandia; species Maylandia zebra. The sequence goes on along the minus strand of NC_135184.1, from coordinate 26,922,421 downwards.
GTGATCAACTCCTCTTGGCCTCTGATACAAATATAAGCGTACAAAACATTATAAATTAGTGTCCAACCAAAGGAGAAATTATCGTCATAATAAAGTACAGAGAAGCCAAAGCTTACTTTATTAGAATTTTGTGGATTTGCACAAATGAGGATCACTAAAGGGAATGAAAGGAAGGTGGTTTGATGTGAAACCAGACAAAGCTGACCAGTGATGTTAGCAAGTCAGGTGATCTCAGAAGGTGCGGTGGTTGTGAATCACACCCATTAAATCCTGACTCACGATGGAGCATTCATTGCTTGGGCTCTAAGAAGGCAGTCCATGAAAACGTACAAAAAAGGTGTTAAATACATTAGTGACGCAACCAACAGCAGCTATCAGTGCCTCACTAAAAAGAAAAAAAAATACTTTTAGGTTTCTGAGGTGCTCCTCAGTTGACTCGATCGCCTTAATACTTTGTTCGTTCTTCTTTGCACTGTTTTGTTGCTATTTGAGTGGTTGTTGCAAACGAGAAGGCGCCAGTCCCTGTGGTCTTGTGTGCAATACTGCTACAGTAAATGGGGTAAGTCACATTTGTGCAGTGGCAACGTAGAGTAGGTGTATTGGCTTGTTAGAGCTGTGTGGGTTAGAAAGATAGCATTGCAATTAATACTGTATTCATGTGACCCAGATGGATAGGTTTGGCTAACATATGTAATGATATTCCTCCTCTTCATTGTTTTTGTGGCTTTAACAGTGGTTTGTATTGATATAAAGACAGTGCAATAATAGATCAGAGGCGAATTTCAACTCTTTTACTTGTTTCTTGCATAGTGTGCTGCTCGTTTCAGCAGCAACTTTTGGTTGTGGGTACACTGACGGTTTTCTGTCACTCTGATTCATACAGAAGACTTTGGATCAGCTGTTTACACAGAATGTGATTTAATACAGTCTGGTGTTTACAAGTGCCAAAGCACTCAATCGCAACATTGTGACATGCCCAGCAGATATGAATATTTCCACTTCCTCAACTCCTGTCTTATCTTTTTGCCGTGTGTTTGATCAGCTCCCTATAGATGAATCTCTGTCATCTGTTCAGCAGTTGCTGATATCGTGCTGCTTTTAATTCCTAAAGAGTATTAAAAAAAGCCTCTCACAGCGAGCCAGTTCAGCCTGAAAGTTTAATTTTATATTAGGAAAGGACAGATGTGTACACCCCTCTTTGCACTAACTCTATGTCAAAATAAGGGAATGCAGCTAGAAATTAATCAGTTTAAATAATTTACATGGTTGAATCTTTCTTCTAATTGGCTTATGAAAAGGTTTATTCCATCCCTCAGAAAGTGACTGAAATTTTGATTTATCTGGGCGTCTTTATTATGATTGGGCTTTTAAACCGATTATAGTTAAAATAGAAGGCTCCATGTAATCGTGGTGGATGACTAGATCCCCCTGGCATGTAATCTAATAATTGTATAGCATCAAAATACGAACCAAGTGTAGGAAACGCATTTCCGTGTGTTTATGTGAGTCACAACAGTGCGTGCCCACAGAGTTGGGCATTTAATTGAGGACTAGGGCTGGTTTCTATGTGGTCAAAGAGAGGTTAGAGGACTTGAGTGCAACATGGACGGTGCAATTAATGATGGGCGAGATCTGGCATTTTCCTAACCTTTCAAGTGGCTGTTACAATAAGGTCGTTTGTATTTTGTTTTCAATACTTTCACTCTACTGTGTCGTCACTAAAAGTTCTGGAATTAGAGTGTGAGAGGTTAGGCGTGTTTCGAAGAACTTCTATCCCAAGTAGGGGCCAACAAACTCATGCCTGGTAAAGTAATTTCAATGAGCCCGGAGCAGACAATATTCAGCAGAATTATGTTCATGGAAATGAAAATGGCATCTTAGCCTACAGCTGGACTTTAAATGTTAATGCTCAATAAAAATAAACAGTTGGGAAATCCTCAGTCAGTGTGGTGCACCATTAGATCAGATCAATTATCTTCCAGAGCACAATGGCCAGTCAGACTTACTTCCATGCGAAATGTGGTTTCAAATAGTACCTGCTCGTGTGCAGCTTAACAAGGCTCCGAGGCTTTGCTTTCACATAGGTTTAAATAAGTGCAAGCTCACGTTTAAAGGGACGAGCAGGGACCACAAACCCAGTGTGACGTCAGAACAAGTAACTAAGAGCCAGAAAGTCAGAAAACACTTACAGCGGGACTTAACCAACATGGGTGCTTTTCATTGCGTTTGACTTCAACGCCTTTTGTATGAGGAAGATTGTAGTTGATGGATTTGTCTTTGTGTAAATTTATTTTGCAAGTTTCGGTAAAAATCATCGTCATGGCATAAATAAATGTCAGTGAGGTGTGTGATGCACAGTCCAATCAGCAGATTTCCTACATCCGTATGTCCTTTTGATTTCCAGCATTAACCTGGATGATTGAAACTTAAGTTTGCCATTTAGTGATTTAAGGGATTTTAGAGAAGCGGTGTCATCATTAAACAAAATGTCTAATCAATACATGGCTTGTTTTAAGGGTCAATCAAAAGTTTTATTATAATTGTGACCTTACTTCACAGCTTCTGTTCAGCTGTGCTCTGCCTTTCACGTTCTCCTTCCAAGTTCCTTTTGATCTCCAGTTTTCACTACAGAAACGATGGTGATTGGGCACCGACATGTGACTACTCCATTATCCCCTCTCTTTACACTTTCTTGGTTGTAAAAATTAAACATATTTAATGGGGAAAAAACAAACAGCAAACTTGAGGTAGAATACTATCTCTGAAAAGGTAGTGAGCATTAGCGAGCCAGCGGATTGTGTATTCTGCACTGATGATACACTGCAAATGACACTATATACGATACACTTAGATTTAAATTTGTTTGAGATTTGAAAGAAAGAAACAAGGCACAACAGAAATAAAGGGGTTCAATAAATATCTCTTAAGTTAGTTTTTTTTTTTTTTTTCAAATGGTACTTTCTGATCATTTGACAAAACAAAACAAAATCCTAATGCTTTTAAAATTGTTCTATCAGCAATTTTATTTGTATTAGCATCCAGTCCTGATGCCAAATTACAGGCTTGCCTCGCAATCGTCTGATGAAGCCATTCTGATTCTGAGGGACACTTAGCAGAGCAACAAAACACTTATCACAGCGTGGAGCTACTTCTGCAGAACTGCCTGACATTTGACCTGCTAACTGGATAACACGCATCGCTGAATGGAAATAAAACGTCGAGGCAACTTTAAATTGAAGGAATACTTGCCAGGTCTATTGTTGGAATGTATTTAAAGGAGAAAGGAGAATTGCACCTCTTCAGCTGCCATTGCTTGACTCTGTATGGACATATTATCAATACACTACAAGTAGTCTGCTGGTTTAAATGATTTTTTTGCACTGCAGAGTAAACAAACGTACTCAGTAAAGTAGCAGAGCCAGCATAAAACTTTATCAGACAGGGTTTGATTTTGCAGGCATTAAAGTAGTCACTTGCTAGAACTCTGCATCAGTTTTTTGCCTTGACGGAGGAAAGTAGACATGAAGAGATACTTCAGTTGTTTTTTTGTTTTTTATATTCTAAATTGTGAGTGAGTATGTCTACCATTTAAAGCTCTAATATTTTCCATCAAACAATGCATTTTCTTCTGCTTTTTCAGAGCTGGGTTGCAGGGGCAACAGCCTAAGCAGTGATGTCCAGACCTTGCTATCTCCAGCCACCTCCTCCAGTTTATCTGGGGGATCTGGAGGGCATGCCCTGGCCAGCCGAGAGATCTTTCCAGCGGGTTCTGTGTCTGCTCCGGGACCTCCTCCAAGCTGGACATGCCCAGAACACCTCACACAGGAGGTACCAAAGAGGCATTCTAGTCAGATCTCCAAATGACCTCCACTGGTTCCTTTCGATGGGGAGTAGCACCGACTAATGACTAAACTCCTGACCCTATCTCTAAGGGCGAGGCCATCTACCCTCTAGAGAAAGCTAATTTCTTCCACTTGTATCTGCAACCTCGTTCTTTTGGTCACTACCCATCACTAATCGTTGAGTGTTCATCATTCACGGCAGGGAAGTAGCTCAACTGGTAAATCAACAGCTCTGTTCTCCCCGAGGTTTTGTAGATTTGGAGGTGCTGATTCTCATTACTCCTGCTTCACACTCGACTCCAAACCACTTCAGTGTGAGCTGGAGGCCACCCCCTGATGAAGCCAACAGAACCACATCATCTGCAAAAAGCAGAGATGAGACTGTGAGGCTACCAATGTAGAAGCCTTCCACCACCTGGCTATGCCTGGAAATACTGTCCAAAAAAGATTATAAACAGAATCAGTGACAAAGGCCGGTCTTTGTCACGGGCAGAGTCCAACACTCACCAGGCACACAGTCCAACTTATTGGTTTTCATTTTGGTGGATAAAGGGAGGTTGCCCAACCAGTGTGTTTTGTGGACTGGAGAAGGCATTTGACTGTGTCCCTCGGGGTGTCCTGTGGAGGGTGTTTCAGGTGGATGGAGTCTCCGACCCATTGCTCTGAGCCATTCTGTCCATGTACAACCATTGCAAGAGTTTTGTCTGCATTGCCGGGAATAAGTAGGACTCGATTGTAAAAATGCACTAAAAAAAGCTCCAGTGTGTACCACCACCTCTTTAAATGGCTTCCAAAATTTAAAAAACCTTCTAGAATAAAACCAATTAAACCAATAACTGTCGAGTTAACAATTTGCAATACTCCCTTTACCGCCTGCTTTATCCCAGGTCAGCCTTAGACAAGCGTGAAGCAAAAAGTACGCCCAAATGAGCAACTGCTTTGCAGGTCGCCAGTTTTATTTCCCCATTAGAACAACTAAAAGCGTCATTAATGCTAAGATGACTCAGCTATGAGCAAAGCAAATGTCTTGCACTCCTGAGGAACATCTGGGGAACTTTTATTTATGATTTTTCCACCCATATTCATTCTAATAAACAAGGCTACTGCAGTCCAGTAACAGTCCAACCTTAATCTGCTCTTTAATTGCAGTTCCCTGCTCCTTTTATACATTTTTCTTTCATTAGAACAATTCCTTAAAGAAATGATACTTAGACGTGTACAGTAAACAGAATCCATTTTGCAAATAGTTTACTATAACTCAGTTTGCTTATAATGCTTGCACAATCCGATTTAATTAATTAATCCAACTCTCAGTATGAGGTCCAAATAGATGTCTTGATGCATGTCAATCATCCAGGTAAGTAAATCCCCAAAAGTTGATTCTGTTTATCTGGACGTAACGTTTTCAGTGGGAGAAATGTTTCATCACCCATCCAAGTGACTTCTTCAGTCTCAGCTGACTGCAGGTTTCCCTAATCTTATAAATGCTGGTGCAAGTGGTGCAAGCCATCACTTGGAGTGCCTTAATCATTGATATGGTACAGTCATTAAAAGAATAATGCACCAGCTTAATAACACAAAAGGCCTAAAAAGTTTGAAAAGGGATAAATGAATTGTGAGGATTAAAGAAAGACGCTTTCACAACACCTGACCAGAAACACTCTTGAGGAGATAGCTGTGTCGTTATCAAGCATGGCTGCCAGTGGAACCAGGTCAGTACTGCTTATTGATAATGCGACTGTTGATAGAAGCAGCAGGATGAATTCTGTAGTATACAGGGCTGTACTCTCTGCTGAGATTTAGCCAAATGCTGATCTGAGAGTGCTTCACAGTGCAAATGGATAATGACCCAAAGCATACAACAAAAGCAGCCCAAGATGTTCTTTGCTTTGAGTTTCTCAAAGCAAAGAAGCTCATTGAAAGAATTTTTAAAACAATCCTCATATCTAAAGTCATCTTTCATTGTCCATTTGCTTTTAAGCCTTTCAAAATTGGACACTATGTCTAAAAATGTCTGAAATTCCTGAAAAGTTATTGCAATAATTCTGTCAAACCACCTGAATTAAATCTGAAAGTTTGCGGCTTCAATCATTTCTTTGATGTGACTGAAGTGCAGATTTTGTTTGATTTAAAATCCACTGAGCTGGTGCGCAGAGGCAAAATAACAAATAACGTGTGCGTTAAAATACTTAAGTTGCTCAGCAAAGCAAAACACAATAAGACAAAGGTATAAGCCAATTTATAGTAAATACAATAAAGTAAAACTGAACATATATTTAAATAAACATCAACAAAGCAAAACAGAGTTTAAAACTGTTAGCTGACAACATTAAGTGGTTTATTATATGTGTAAAATATAATGGACAGAGCAGTGAAATAAAGTGACTTACAGTCTGTTGTTGTGAGAGTATAAAGTTGAAATAAAATTGCAAACAGCTAAACCTCTGCTAGACAGGAGTGTTGTAATTCAAAGAGTTATTGCCTGAGGTGTGAAAGCTGTCCTGTCCTTGTAGCAGTGGAGATCAATAAGTCTGTTAGAGAAAGTGCCTTCCCCGCATCACCAGTGTTTTTATTTATTAATAAAGGTGTTCTTCATCAGGGACAAACTTCTTCATGCACCAGAGTTTTCTTCTGTGATTAAAAAAAAAGGAAATATGAACCTAATATTGTGAGGCCCCAATTATAAAATCCAAATGCAAAGATTCAAAACTTAAATAAGGAACAATCAGGGCACAACTAACCACAGAACTAGTTATCAGTCAGCTGTCCAGTTACTTTTGCTGCAGTATTTTTTCGCTAAGCTCTTTCAATTGCTTCTTGATTGCTTCATTTGAAATCTATTGCATTGTTGTTCAGTCTGGTATCTGCTGGGATGAACTATTTTTGTCATTCTACACAGTCTCCCATCTTAAAATGTCCAGCTTTATAGGAAATCTTTATAATTTCCATTTGAATTGTACAAAGATTTGCACCCTTAATTATGCGGATGCGGTTGCATTGAGTCTACTCAAAGTACTTGTTTGGTCTACAGTGATGTGAAATGGAAATAAATACATATATTTTTAAGTGAGCTTTAGTATTTGAGACGACTGATCCCCCACTGATCATTTAAATACATTTTTTATACATAGATATCATAATAAAGTAATATATATAATTTAGAACTTATATTTGTAATTATATAATAATTATATGTGAAAAGTCAAAGTTCAGTGAGACTAGTATCATACACTAACATTAACAAGCTTTTTAGCTCGTCCATCCATCCATCCATCCATCCATCCATCCATCCATCCATCCATCCATCTTCATCCGCTTTGTCCGGGGCCGGGTCGCGGGGGCAGCAGCCTAAGCAAAGAGGCCCAGACCTCCCTCTCCCCAGCCACCTCCTCCAGCTTATCCGGGGGAATACCAAGGCGTTCCCAGGCCAGCCGAGAGATATAATCTCTCCAGCGTGTCCTGGGTCTGCCCCGGGGCCTCCTCCCGGTGGGACATGCCTGGAACACCTCACCCAGGAGGCGCCCGGGGGGCATCCTTGTCAGATGCCCGAACCACCTCAGCTGGCTCCTTTCGATGTGGAGCAGCAGCTGCTCTACTCTGAGCCCCTCCCGGATGGCCGAACTTCTCACCCTATCTCTAAGGGAGAGGCCAGCCACCCTTCGGAGGAAGCTCATTTCTGCCGCTTGTATCTGCGATCTCGTTCTTTCGGTCACTACCCACAGCTCGTGGCCATAGGTGAGGGTAGGGACGTAGATCGACCAGTAAATTGAGAGCTTCGCTTTTACACTCAGCTCCCTCTTCACCACGACGGGCCGGTGCAGCGTCCGCGTTACTGCAGCTGCAGCCCCAATCCGTCTGTCGATCTCCGGCTCCCTTCTCCCATCACTCGTGAACAAGACCCCGAGATACTTGAACTCCTCCACTTGGGGCAGGAACTCATCCCCGACCCGGAGTGGGCACTCCACCCTTTTCCGGCTGAGAACCATGGCCTCAGATTTGGAGGTGCTGATCCTCATTCCCGCTGCTTCACACTCGGCTGCGAACCGTTCCAGTGCGAGCTGGAGGCCCTCACCCAATGAAGCCAACAGAACCACATCATCTGCAAAAATCAGAGATGAGATTCTGAGGCCACCAAAGCGAAAGCCCTCCGCCACTTGGCTGCGCCTAGAAATCCTATCCATAAAAATTATGAACAGAACCGGAGACAAAGGGCAGCCCTGGCGGAGCCCATCACCCACCAGGAACGAGTCCGACTTATTGCCGGCAATGCGAACCAAGCTCTTGCAACGGTTGTATAGGGATCGAATGGCCCGTAGCAATGGGCCAGACACCCCATATTCCCGCAACACCTCCCACAGGACACCCCGAGGGACACGGTCGAATGCCTTCTCCAAGTCCAAAAAACACATGTAGACTGGTTGGGCAAACTCCCATGCACCCTCAAGTATCCTGGAGAGGATAAAGAGCTGGTCCAGTGTTCCGCGACCAGGACGAAAACCGTATTGTTCCTCCTGTATCCGAGGTTCGACTAGCGGACGAACTCTCCTTTCCAGCACCCTGGCATAGACTTTCCCAGGGAGGCTGAGGAGTGTGATTCCCCTGTAGTTGGAACACACCCTCCGGTCCCCTTTCTTAAAGATGGGGACCACCACCCCGGTCTGCCAGTCCACAGGTACTGCCCCTGATCTCCACGCAACATTGCAGAGGCGTGTCAACCAGGACAGCCCTACAACGTCCAGAGCCTTCAGGAACTTGGGGCGGACCTCATCAACACCAGGGGCTCTGCCACCAAGGAGTTGTTTAACTGCCTCAGTGACCTCGCCCCCGGAAATTGGCGGGTCATTCCCCTCATCCCCAGACTCTGCTTCCTCCTCGGAAGACGTGTCAGTGGGATTAAGGAGGTCCTCGAAGTATTCCTTCCACCGCCTGACAATTTTCTCAGTCGACGTCAGCAGCGCTCCGCCAGCACTATACACAGTGCAGATAGAGCACCGCTTTCCCCTCCTGAGACGTCTGACGGTTTGCCAGAATCTCTTCGAGGCAGTCCGAAAGTCTTTTTCCATGGCCTCTCCGAACTCCTCCCACACCCGAGTTTTTGCTTCAGCCACTGCCCGAGCCGCATTCCGCTTGGCCTGTCGATACCTGTCGGCTGCCTCCAGAGTCCCACAGGCTAACCAAGCCCGATAGGACTCCTTCTTCAGCCTGGTGGCTCCCTTCACCTCTGGTGTCCACCATTTGGTTCGGGGATTACCACCACGGCAGGCACCAACCACCTTGCGGCCGCAGCTCAATGCAGCAGCTTTGGCAATGGAGACGCTGAACATGGTCCATTCGGACTCAATGTCCCCAGTCTCCCTCGGAATGCTGTTGAAGCTCTGCCGGAGGTGTGCGTTGAAGATCTCGCCCCTCTCTTTACTCGAGTGTCCAGAACATATGGTCGCAGGTCTGCTGATACGATTACAAAATCGATCATCGACCTACGGCCTAGAGCGTCCTGGTGCCACGTGCACTTATGGACACTCTTATGTTCGAACAGGGTGTTCGTTATGGCCAAACTTTGATTAGCACAGAAGTCCAATAACAGAGCACCGCTCGGGTTCAGATCAGGGAGGCCGTTCCTCCCAATCACACCCCTCCAGGTCTCGCTGTCGTTACCCACGTGAGCATTGAAGTCTCCCAGCAGGACAACAGAGTCTCCAGGTGGAGCACCCTCCAGCACCCCCCCCAGGGACTCTAAGAAGGCTGGGTACTCTGAACTGCCACTCGGCGCATAAGCGCAGATGACAGTCAGGACCCGTTCCCCGACCCTAAGGCGCAGGGAACAAACCCTCTCGTCCACCGGGAAAAACCCCAACGTACCGGCAGCAAGCCGAGGGGATATTAGGATACCCACCCCAGCCCGCCGCCTCCCACCAGGGGCAACTCCAGACTGAGACAGAGTCCAGCCCCTCTCCAGGAGACTGGTTCCAGAGCCCAAGCCATGTGTAGAGGTGAGCCCGACTATATCTAGCCGGTACCTCTCAACCTCACGCACTAACTCAGGCTCCTTCCCCACCAGAGAGGTGACATTCCATGTCCCTATTGCCAGTCTTGGCAGCCGGGGGTCAGTCCGCCAGGGCCTCCGCTCCTGGCCGCCACCCGGCACACAATGCACCCGACCCCTATGGCGCCTCCTGCGGGTGGTGGGCCTGCGGGAGGATGGGCCCATGTCTCCTCTTCGGGCTGTGCCCGGCCGGGCCCCATGGACTAAGGCCCGGCCACCAGACGCTCGCCCTCGGGCACCCTCCCCGGGCCTGGCTCCAGGGCGAGGCCCCGGTAACCCTATCCCGGGCAGGGTAAACTGTTCCCTCGGTGTCCTTTTCATAAGGGTCTTATGGATCGCTCTTTGTCTGGTCCCTCACCCAGGGACAATTTGCCATGGGAGACCCTACCAGGGGGCAAAAGCCCCCAGACAACATAGCCCCTGGGATCCCTGTGACACACAAACCCCTCCACCACGATAAGGTAGCGATTCAAGGTCGCTAAAGTTCAAATGACTCTTGGCTAAAGGGACTCAGCTCATGGCCTTGAGCCTCAGATACATCAAACACAATTTTCTCAGCAAAAGTAAAATAAAAAGTAAGAAATAAAGTTTTGTCCTCTACTTCTGTCAAACAATGTTATTCACCATTTCTGCAGCTGCTACTGTCATGATTACTCTGTGACAGGAGCAGCGCGTTGTAGCCTAAACTGTCTAGTTTAACAGCCGCTCACTTAAAGCCTTCTTGGTCTTCGCAGGCTTCGACTGACGCAGCCTATGTAGGCAACGTCCCTTGGAGGAAGAATCCCCTGACTTTAGACACACCAACTATAATAAAATTTTAATGGTTTTTTGTTGTTGTTGTTGTTTTTAAGTGAGCTTCTTCTTTGATGTTACAGTACATTACCAATGGGTCTTGCCAACCAAACTAACCACACAGCACTCTGGAAACTCTGCTGCTGTACCCTCTCATCTAAATCTGGTGAAAACAAAAACCAACCAAAGAAAAATGACAAAACACGAGGCTTCATAGTGGTAATCCACAAACCACTAAGTGGTTGACATCACAGTGGACATCTGCCTTTTATGTACAGTCTATGGGATGCACAGAAGCAAAGAATACAAGCATGATTGGCACATGACTATAAAAAATACAGCATATTAAAAAACGAAAGAAAGAAAGAAAAAGTTCTCTGCAGGTGTACTTTAACCTGAAGGAGCTGAAGTGGTGTAATGATAATGGATTATCAAGTGATGTTTGTACTCTCACCGATGTTTGAATGAACTAAATTAAGTATTGATTTCCCCGGAGCCTGGAGCCCAACAAATGTACACGTGTGAACAAGAAGAAGTTGATAGCAGTAGCTTCTTTTAAGGTTAGCTTTCCTTTCTATTTCCCTTCATTTAGCTGATACTTTACTGCTGAACTGAGTTGAAGCTGTGGATGCCAGCTATTTGAAAGCCAACAAAAACATTTGTGTTGTTATGTCCCTATAATCACTTTACTGACTTGAAAAAAAAAATCATAAATCTCCTTGTGATTTTAGAAGCTGGAGAGTAAAATTAATCTGGCCCAACAACGAAGTCTGGTTTAATTTGGCCTTGATCTCATGTGACAAACACATGAAATTTGATCAGGAGCTCAAGGCAAACGCCGACTAGTATGGTTTTAAATCTACAGTATGGCATCAAAGGGTACAGAGCACACAATCGGTGGGTCAATTGGGTGGGACTTACTCAAGATCCAATCATCTTCTGCCTCAGATGCCGGATCCTGCAGCTTCATGTGTGCATTTGATAGAAGCCCCAATAACAACAAATGGAAATTGGGAACCATAATAGATGCTTTCAATATGTGGACAGCAGGATCCACCCTTACAATTTTTGTGTAATATAGGAACGGCCGCACTGACATACAAACTGAGTACAACCTCATAAAATCTATGGTTAAGTCCCACGATTGTACAACGCTGAAATAAAGAGCATGTGCTCCCGGGGAGACTTAGAGCTCATCTCCTCAGCCTCCGGTGCTGAATAACTAAAAAGGGCATCACAGTGAAGAAGGAATGTCTCTGTCTAACTCTCCAACATTTATTATATAGGTGTTTAAAAAAAAATAAAAATAGAAAATCCTGTGCTTGGGTGGTCATGACAATCCCTGTTGTGCTCCGATAATTAGGGACAAATGCAATTGCATGGCAGGATGCTATAAACGAACCAAACTTCAGTGAAGAGAACAACTGAGATAATACATCCACAGTACAAGGTTAGTCGTTAATTTACTGCTGCATGTGCTGGGCTGAAGTTACATCGTAAGGTTTTAAAAACTGAGCTTCAAAACGTGCTGATGAATAGTGGTAATAAAAACTGAGAGCCGGACAGCGATTACAGAATTCTTTTAGGGGCTTGTTCAGATTAAATAGAACAAAATACAAAGCATTAAAACATGTTAAAAACATAAGAGTCTTAATAAAGGCAGAATAGTTTGTAAGCATTCATGACTTAAAGACTGGATAGACCGAAGTCTGTTGATTTTGACCAACTTATGCTCACAGAAAGAAAATTTAAAGTGCAAACTCTATGCAACACATCCAATGTGCAAATCTTTTTGTGTGGTAATATATATTTAATACTATATAATAATATAATTACTAACTGCTGAATGCTTGTTTGGCATGTTAATAGGGTTAGCCATGAAATCTACAAATCGTATTGAGTCCTTTAAAGAATCCCTCAGTTTGTCAACATTAAAAAAAAATTCAAATATAAAAAGTAAATATTAAGTTTTTGTTCTACATATTTAGGAAATTTTATTTTTTTACTTTATTAATAATTTAAAATTTTAAATTGGCATACTCCGACAAGAGCTTTGAGGTCTGTGGACCAAATTCTTCTAGTTGTCCCTAGGTCTAGATTAAAACACAGAGGAGATCGGGCTTTTGCTGGGACTGCTTTGAAACTGTCGAATAAACTGCCTTTACATATCAGGACCTCTTCAACACTGGATACTTTTAAAACTCATCTAAAAACCCATTTTAATTCTGTATGAGTCTGTCATTATTTTATTCTTATTATTTTCTTATCTTTGATTTTACGTTCCTTTTAAATTTGATCTGATTATTCTATTGTGCAGTACGTTGGTCAACAGTTGTTGTTTTTAAAAGTGTTATATAAATAAAATTGATTTGATTTGATAAAGCAGACTAATGGGAAGGCACACAGGACATCGTCCGGGTAGCATCAAACCCAGGCCCCTGCAGCCTTTCAGCATATGGGTTTCCCGCTCTACCAGTTGAGACATTTTGAGACTTGCTTACAGAAAACCTGACTAAGTGGTTCTGTAAAGACTAATCTATTGAAAATATACCACAGACTAAGATAGTCCAAGGGACTAAGATGGTTTCACAACCTCAAAAAATAGGATGAGCTCTAACTTTCCAATAAGAACAGATAAGTTAACAGACCTATAAAAATTACAGTGGGGCAAAAAAGTATTTAGTCAGCCACCGATTGTGCAAGTTCCCTCACTTAAAATGATGACAGAGGTCAGTAATTTGCACCAGAGGTACACTTCAACTGTGAGAGACAGAATGTGAAAAAAAATCCATGAATTCACATGGTAGGATTTGTAAAGAATTTATTCGTAAATTAGGGTGGAAAATAAGTATTTGGTCACCTCAAACAAGGAAAATCTCTGGCTCTCACAGACCTGTAACGTCTTCTGTAAGAAGCTTTTCTGTCCCCCACTCGTTACCTGTATGAATGGCACCTGTTTGAACTCATCATCTGTATAAAAGACACCTGTCCACAGCCCCAAACAGTCAGACTCCAAACTCCGCCATGGCCAAGACCAAAGAGCTTTCGAAGGACACCAGGAAAAGTATTGTAGACCTGCACCAGACTGGGAAGAGTGAATCTACAATAGGCAAGCAGCTTGGTGTGAAAAAATCAACTGTGGGAGCAATCATCAGAAAATGGAAGACATACAAGACCACTGATAATCTCCCTCGATCTGGGGCTCCACGCAAGATCTCATCCCGTGGGGTCACAATGATCATGAGAACGGTGAGCAAAGATCCCAGAACCACACGGGGGGACCTGGTGAATGACCTGCAGAGAGCTGGGACCAAAGTAACAAAGGTCACCATCAGTAACACACTACAACGGCAGGGAATCAAATCCCGCAGTGCCAGACGTGTTCCGCTGCTGAAGCCAGTGCATGTCCAGGCCCGTCTGAAGTTTGCCAGAGAGCACATGGATGATACAGCAGAGGATTGGGAGAATGTCATGTGGTCAGATGAAACCAAAGTAGAACTTTTTGGTATAAACTCAACTCGTCGTGTTTGGAGGAAGAAGAATACTGAGTTGCATCCCAAGAACACCATACCTACTGTGAAGCATGGGGGTGGAAACATCATGCTATGGGGCTGTTTTTCTGCCAAGGGGACAGGACGACTGATCCGTGTTAAGGACAGAATGAATGGGGCCATGTATCGTGAGATTTTGAGCCAAAACCTCCTTCCATCAGTGAGAACTTTGAAGATGAAACGAGGCTGGGTCTTCCAACATGACAATGATCCAAAACACACCGCCCGGGCAACAAAGGAGTGGCTCCGTAAGAAGCATTTGAAAGTCCTGGAGTGGCCTAGCCAGTCTCCAGACCTCAACCCCATAGAAAATCTGTGGCGGGAGTTGAAAGTCCGTGTTGCTCGGCGACAGCCCCAAAACATCACTGCTCTCGAGAAGATCTGCATGGAGGAATGGGCCAAAATACCAGCTACTGTGTGTGCAAACCTGGTAAAGACCTATAGTAAACGTTTGACCTCTGTTGTTGCCAACAAAGGTTATGTTACAAAGTATTGAGTTGTATTTTTATTATTGACCAAATACTTATTTTCCACCCTGATTTACGAATAAATTCGTTACAAATCCTACCATGTGGATTCATGGATTTTTTTTCACATTCTGTCTCTCACAGTTGAAGTGTACCTCTGGTGCAAATTACTGACCTCTGTCATCATTTTAGGTGGGGGAACTTGCACAATCGGTGGCTGACTAAATACTTTTTTGCCCCACTGTAATCTAATTGATCATTAATCATTAATTTGTAATAATTTCTAGTTTTCTTACTACTGTCTATACAGCTTCAACAAACATATATAGTAAATCAAACACAGTGACGATTGTGTTAGATATACAGTGAAAAAACAGAAATCTTACTAAGCCTGCCAGACTAGCCTTGTCAGGTCTTTTGATACACTTTGGGCATTTTGGCAGATGTCTTCTGGAAAATCTTCAATCCTTTCCTACCAAAAAAAAATATCCCATCTGGTACGCTGTACGGTGGATTTCTTCCCTTTATTTCAGGTGCAGCTCTGCTCTTCAACCAGAAAAAAGTCAGTCATTGGCTCAAAATGTGTCTGCGTCTGAATACGGGTTGCCACATCACATTTCTATTCCAGACTGTTTTTAGATGCAACAACACAAACATGTTTTTATTCACTGACACCACAGATGGTAAAAGCCGTCAACACTCTATACGATCATTGGCTGTATAGGCTAGCATGTACAGTATGTAAAGCTCTGAGTCAGAAAAATGAAGCCAACATGAAAGCGATTTAAAGTCACACCCTTTTAATGGCAGAGTCTCCGCTGCTGGTTTCAAAGTCAGGCTGCATAGAATTTAATAAAAAATGGCATTATTTCTCACTTGATTTTGACCTCATTAAACGCCTTCCTGATGAGTTCATTAATATCGCTCTCTAGTCTCACTTCTTATTAACTAACTAGATGCTCATCAACTAAGTTATGGTTCCCATTAGAGTAAAAAACAGTCTAAATTATGCTTGAGAGTTGGTTTAACTTGTGTCTTGGAAGTTATTTTTGCACTGCATGAGTAGGAGCTCACTGAGAAACCAAAAGGAGGAACGGATTGACTCACTTTGCCTCCCTTACACCCCTCACTTGTCAGGTTGAGTTTCAACATCAAGACGGTGATGCTCGAGGCTTCACGGTGGGGCTTCAGTGCCGAATGGCTGCGGCTCATGATGGTGGCTACATCTGTTTTTAACATACAGTCTCTGTGTTGAACTCACAGCCTTTAAACAAGTCTAAGTGATGCATAACATGCTGCACGCATCTGCAAAGATGCACACATACTCATGCCAAGCCACATACTCATTTTCAATTTAACGACACAATTTATAGGATTTATATCTGTAGGTTCCAGTGAGATTCATTTTTCTTCATGCTTAATCAAGTTAACTGCACTGCTGCGAAAACACACTCTGAGCTCTGATTTAAATTTACATTGTAGATATGTGTGTGTATGTTTGTGTGTGCTGCGTGCATATAAATGTGAGCAAGACGGTGTCAGCATATCAGTTTTTAGTTTTTGTCATTTTGCTTATTAGTTGGGTTCTTTTTAGTCAGCACTGTTACAGCTGAAAGACCTTGAGATTGCAGCTACAGACAGACAAGAATATCTCAAACCACTGTGTCGGTCTCAAGCATGATAATCTACCTGATTTGCTGAAGTTAATTAATGGCAACTGAATGGATATAAAGTTTAAAAAAAGACACCATGCAGTTTTTTTTCCCACTTCCTTTTTCTGGGTGATGCAGGGATCACTGCTCACACTGCTGAGAAGAAAAAGAAGTGCATCTTCCACCTCATTTAACGATTGGTGTAATTACACAGTGTCACCTTTGACCCATCTTTATTCCTTTTTTAATGTATTGCCTCGAATCACAACAGCTAATAAAAGCAATACATCTTCATTCTTTATAAGCTACTTTTTCACTCTGACAGCAAAATAAATAGGAAAGCTTTGCTGAATGAGCTTACAGGCCAAAATCTGTGTTGTTGCAAACAGACAAATAAAAGGAAGGGTTGATTTATTGACCCTGACAAATTTAACCCGCCACTTAACTAGTTATGTTGGAGATTTAATTACACATGCACACATGACTGGCTCAACAATCAGTTGTTTCTCCTGGTAGATGTAGTCAAGCAATCTGTGAAAAGGAGCTGCAAACTGTGCTTTTTGACCAGAATGAAGCACAAACCACGACAATGATACCCCTGCAACTTTACACAATTGTCCGCTAAAATGGTCTTATGCTTGCGTTCTTTTCAGGGTGAGTATTGGTGTGGACAGATGGTTTCTAACTAATGCCTTGTGGCTTACAACCTGGCAGTGATAAATGGTGCTGGAGGCACCAGCAGTTCCAGGATTATCATAGTACAGTTAGAAAATCACAGGGATAAAGTGAACTGAGCTGTATTCAAGCACGTGCTCGGCTATTAAACCCCATGCAGTCCTTGAGGCTTGTACTAAGTCCTGTGTGATGTTACGGGCAAACATGGCAGGAAGCCAGGTTATCTTCACATGACTGATTGGTAGTAGGATTCCTGCTCTGTCAGCCAAAGGCAGTTTTATTATCATCAGAGATCAGTGTTATGTGTGTTATGATGCCAGAACAGAGTTTTAAGTGTATTTTAGTGGATAAGAAGAAAAGAGCACTTTACAGTTAAGATTTAGTTTAACACAGAGTAAGTCAAAGGTGACTGTGTATCCCTGGCAAGATCCCTCTTAATGTGTGTGCCAAAGAGTCTGGATGCAAATAACCTTGCACTGTCTCTTCTTTTTATTTTGGCTCATTATCCCCACCTGTCCACTTGTCTTAGGATTTGCAACCATAAGTAGTCCAATTAGAGAATGATCCTTTTTGTTGCAGTTACCATAAACTTCTATATTTGATAGCTGTTCCCCGGAGAAATAGAAAAGGATATCAGCAAAGAAGTAAATGAAATGCAAGGGATATCTTTAGAGGAATCAGTGGTGTAGTAAGTAAAGACTTGAGACTTTCCCAGAAACATTTCCAGGACTGACTCTTGCAGCTCCTCACAAATGAAAATAGTGGCTATTTACCCAACATTTTGAACCTGTTAACTCCTTTTTCTTTGACTGTAACTCCTATCCCTCCAAGCCTCTTCACTTTGCTAGTATTACCACTTTGTATCTCTGTCATTGGACAGAAGTGAGCTTCACTGAATTGACGATTTGAGCCCTTTTTGTTTTAAACAAGGTTGCACACCTTGAATTGATCTGCTGTAAATCTGAGGAATTTTAAAAGAGCAAGTAGAGCAAAACTAGTGAGAACAGGACTTCCAAGAAATAACCTAACTGTAGCAAGAATTCATAGCTAGTCCTACAGAGCTAAATCTCGTATGCTTTTTATGTGTGTAGTTGCTCAACTGCGAATAAATAATGGCGAGGGGCTGAAAGTATCTTTACCTGCCTGGCGACTTTCACAGTATTTAACAAACTGTATAGTGCATATATGATAATGATCTAATCATAAATTGGCATTTAAATGCGGGACTGAATAGTTCATCTACCACTGTATCCAGCATACAGCATGCCCACAAGATAAGGCACACTGCATATATTCATTCATCTGACCTTATCTTGTGACAGTCAAAGGTTTCTGTACTGCTACATACAGTATTTGCAGTGTCACTTTGCTGGTAAAACATGTGCATACTTTATAATGATCCCTGAGACTGAGCACAAAGAGCAAGAAAATTTCTTTTCTTTTTTTTGTCTAAAGGAAATAAAGGAGAGAGAATCTTACAATTTGGCATAAATTACAAAACATCAAAGTAGCCACAGATGGCACTACTGTGGTCATCAGAGAAAATGGACTGTCCAGAAACAATGATGAAATTTACAATAAAGGCGAAACAATGTGAGTCTCTGAAAACAATGCAGTCATTCTCACTGGATTTGGTTCCAAATGCTGTGACACAAGAGGCTGCTTTGTTGATTATCACCATTTCTTTGGGTTAATTATACTCTGAACAGTACAGACATATGTGCAGTTTTATATTTTAAACCCCTGTATTTTCTGAACACAACATATTCAAATTTCCTTCATGTCTGCACATTGTGCAAATTGAGCCAAACTGTGGTCTGCATTAAAATACTTCATTTTGTAGGTGCTTTTAATTCAAAGCCAGATGTAATTTGTTCCCAAGAACTGTTGACAGTCCTCTGCAGATTAAGATATTTTTTATTTAGTCTGAAAATAACAGCCGACTGCAGCAACAGCAGAAAATGTGCTACACTTTACTCGCACTAACATTTAATTTAATCAGGAAGTCAAATTCATCTCAGTCCCCGATGGTGCTGATCTTGTACATTTAAATTAGCAGAATCATTTATTAGTGGTGTCTTGGAGTCTTTAGCAATCTCTAACATTTGCATGCAAGTAGTCACTTTTATGTATATATATTTTATCGATGTCCGGTGAGTACTCTTGCGACAGCATAAACCATGTGGTTGCGTGGTCCACTGCAATGGATGATTTATAACCAGGTACAAGGTGAGATTAAGCTGTGGATCAGGCTTCATTCATATTACATTTATAAGGATGCCGATGTACATTAGCAATGAGGGCAAAACTGTATAAGCACTGCCTTATCTATAGCAAATGGACTGACAAGAACTGATGTGGTCACAACAAACCTAACAAACTCTGACTTTAGATATGTCAGGGGAAACCTGTAGAAAGAAGGATGGTGCCGATTCCAGAGGCTTAGATATCAAGCCTGATATGAAGACTTTCTCCTTCTCCTCTGCCATCGCTCTGAAACGTGCTACATTGCCTAACTGGCCAACAGAAAAGTGTTTAAGAAAAAAACCAACAAATATCACATTTAGGACTTTTTGGTCACTGTTTCCACTTTTGTGCTCTGGCATCTCTGATGTGGTGATCCGGTTCAGTGTCCTAAATTAAAGTGAGCCAGACAGTGTGCTGAGAACCCTGGGGTCCCTCTGACATGTTGTGTAAGTAGCCAACCCCTTTGATGGATGACTCTTATTTTCTTGTCAGGCTCACACCACTTTTATGTTTATCTTGATATCTTGTTGATGGGCTTTCATTCATAAAGTACAGACCGGACAGACAGGACAAGAAGGGAAGGGAGAGCAGGGAAAAAGAGAGAGTCACTCAACAAGAGAGAAATTGCTGGTGGACACTGGACAATCTGAAATACCTACAGTATACACTTAAAGTGCGATCTTTTGCAGCACCAGTGTGGATTACTTGGCAGAGACACATGAGTAAGGTGCCATTGTCTTCAAAAGACTCAACAACTATACCTCAGAATTTACCCAATTTGCCTAACCTTCATTTGACTCATACAGTTCACATTTGGCCAGTGTACGCAGTTGGAGGAGCTCTCATTTTCTCCAAATAATTCTGGGGTATTGCTTTGGCCCAGTCTGGTGGTTAGTTACTCGATGAGCAGCACTCCACCACATCACCCAGGGGAAATTTATCCACATCACACCGATTTTCAAGGCCTAACATCAGCTTACCCTAGAGATATCTTGAGCATCCTCACAAGCACTTTTAAACACTTGGTGTGCACATATGAAATCGCTGGCTTACGCACGTGTTGCACTCTAAGTCTAAAGGGGAAGAGTGTTTCTGAAATTTCAATGAAAATGAGCCTTGAATGGACCATTTAACATAATGATTGTACATCAATCTAACAACCTAACACTTAGAGGTTTTCTTCTCAACTTCGCTTTGTTTAGTAAAGTTGCAATGGCGTTAAAACTTGATGCTAAACCAAATAAATGTGAGGTACACTGAGTCCTTGGAGATGGAGATGACTGTCAGACCTTGACAGTTGAAATTGTTATGGTGTCTGTCATTTGGGATCCTCATTTCGTTGTTTCGTTGTCACTCCAACATCACAGGGTCCTGCACAAATCTCATTACTGCTATCAGAACATTGAAGCTGCCAAATTAGGAGAGAGATTTTTAATTTAAAAAAAACATTACTTTTTCCACCGCAGTGCTCATAATCACACAGTCTACAAAAGTTTGAACATGTTAAAAATTCACTCCTGCTATCCTGTATAGCTGGGAGACTCACATGGGGCACGTTGAAAGGAAAAGATTAAAATCCAATTAAAATTCCAGAGTTTTTTATTCTTGGTTCAAGAATATGCACGAGCCTATTATTTCTGTAACAACTCTAGAACTTGCCTCCTGAAGGAGCTCATATTTTAAAACAGAACACTGATGTCTTTGCAGTGTTTAAGGTCTGATTTGCTCTGTTGTAATAATGCTTTAGTATTCTTTCATTACAGCACTATTCTACCACCCTATGAAGTCCTGTGAAAAGGCATCCACACCTCATAGTAACTTGAGTAGCTTGTAAAACATTTTATGTTTCATTCAGAGAGAAGAGGCTTTATTCTGGTAACCCTTCCAAACAAGCCTTTTTCTTATTGTACTGCCATGATCTTTAACATTTAACATGCTCACTGAGCCCTGTAGAGTCTGACATGCAGCTCCTGGGTTTTCTGCAACTGCTCAGAGCGTTGCACAGCCCGAGCTTGTCTCTGTTTCTGTGTTACTTTATGACAAATGAAGCAGACGTAATATCTAAGTTGATTCAAAGTGTTGAATTTGTATTTTAGAATTTTTAACTGTAGGCCACAGCTATAGTGTATGATAGAAATACATCAGTGTGAAAAGTGTTTGCTGTTTCTAAGCGAAGGTATTTATTACTAAGGGAAAAAAGTGAGTGCCCCCTAAACCTAATAACTGGTTGGGCCACCCTTAGCAGCAACAACTGCAATCAAGCATTTGTGATAACTGGCAATGAGTCTTTTCTATTTAAAGAGGAAATTTGTTTGAGAACATTAAAAAAAAAGTAATAAAGAGCCAAATCTGACCCTCAAGATTTTACAAAACATGTTAATGAGCTAATAAGAGACTACCACTTGTCCCTTATAACAGTTGCCCTGAGCATACATCCTTGCTAAACGAATTCAACATGATGCATTTATGTGTATGTGTAGCCCAAGTAAAGAACTGTACAGCAAAGTTGTTTTTCACAGCTACTTCAGAGGCTTGGAAAAGCGAACATCCTTCCTTTGCTCTTCATAAAGTCGTGTTGAAAAACTACATGACCGAGTAGGGTATCGTAGTTCCTGACAAAAGGCAGCTTTGGTGTGATGTACAAGGTTGCTACACACAAGAGACTGTTACGAGCTGTATTGTGAATAAAGGTGACTTTATGACTGATGCTTCTGTCAAAAAAAATGTCAAATCATGAAATCATCAACGTTTCAAACACAAAGACTTGCTCTGAAATCACTACATCACCAAAAGTCACACTTTACAGGATTAGTGGTTCTATACTGAGCTCACAGTCTGCTGCTCAAATCTGGCATCACGTCAGTTTCAGTCCCACAAGAGTTTTTCTTTTCTTTTCCAAAATAGTGATAAATTGTGATCTAATATAAGTGCACTTAAATTTATCACAGTGCAAGTTGAATATTGTAAACGCAAGTACAGGGAGTGCAGAATTATTAGGCAAGTTGTATTTTTGAGGAATAATTTTATTATTGAACAACAACAATGTTCTCAATGAACCCAAAAAACTCATTAATATCAAAGCTGAATGTTTTTGGAAGTAGTTTTTAGTTTGTTTTTAGTTTTAGCTATTTTAGGGGGATATCTGTGTGTGCAGGTGACTATTACTGTGCATAATTATTAGGCAACTTAACAAAAAACAAATATATACCCATTTCAATTATTTATTTTTACCAGTGAAACCAATATAACATCTCCACATTCACAAATATACATTTCTGACATTCAAAAACAAAACAAAAGCAAATCAGCGACCAATATAGCCACCTTTCTTTGCAAGGACACTCAAAAGCCTGCCATCCATGGATTCTGTCAGTGTTTTGATCTGTTCACCATCAACATTGTGTGCAGCAGCAACCACAGCCTCCCAGACACTGTTCAGAGAGGTGTACTGTTTTCCCTCCTTGTAAATCTCACATTTGATGATGGACCACAGGTTCTCAATGGGGTTCAGATCAGGTGAACAAGGTGGCCATGTCATTAGTTTTTCTTCTTTTATACCCTTTCTTGCCAGCCACGCTGTGGAGTACTTGGACGCGTGTGATGGAACATTGTCCTGCATGAAAATCATGTTTTTCTTGAAGGATGCAGACTTCTTCCTGTACCACTGCTTGAAGAAGGTTTCTTCCAGAAACTGGCAGTAGGACTGGGAGTTGAGCTTGACTCCATCCTCAACCCGAAAAGGCCCCACAAGCTCATCTTTGATGATACCAGCCCAAACCAGTACTCCACCTCCACCTTGCTGGCGTCTGAGTCGGACTGGAGCTCTCTGCCCTTTACCAATCCAGCCACGGGCCCATCCATCTGGCCCATCACGACTCACTCTCATTTCATCAGTCCATAAAACCTTAGAAAAACCAGTCTTGAGATATTTCTTGGCCCAGTCTTGACATTTCAGCTTGTGTGTCTTGTTCAGTGGTGGTCGTCTTTCAGCCTTTCTTACCTTGGCCATGTCTCTGAGTATTGCACACCTTGTGCTTTTGGGCACTCCAGTGATGTTGCAGCTCTGAAATATGGCCAAACTGGTGGCAAGTGGCATCTTGGCAGCTGCACGCTTGACTTTTCTCAGTTCATGGGCAGTTATTTTGCGCCTTGGTTTTTCCACACGCTTCTTGCAACCCTGTTGACTATTTTGAATGAAACGCTTGATTGTTCGATGATCACGCTTCAGAAGCTTTGCAATTTTGAGACTGCTGCATCCCTCTGCAAGATATCTCACTATTTTTGACTTTTCTGAGCCTGTCAAGTCCTTCTTCTGACCCATTTCGCCAAAGGAAAGGATGTTGCCTAATAATTATGCACACCTGATATAGGGTGTTGATGTCATTAGACCACACCCCATGTCATTACAGAGTTGCACATCACCTAATATGCTTAATTGGTAGTAGGCTTTCGAGCATGTGTTATATAAGAGCGTGCATGTACTTTAAAGGCCTGTGTACGTGCAGAACTGAACATAGAACTAAGGCAGGGTCCAGCAAGACCCACAGGCTTCTGAGTGGTTACAGAACTGTGAAACAGCTTTAAGGAAATAACATGAATAGTACAGAACAACAATAGACTAATTAAAGTACTGATAATCTGTGTAGATTAATGTTAACATAGATGTGGTTCAAAGATTATTCTGTCAACTGGTTCAACAATGGTAAATGATTAATGATTGATACTTCTGATTATAACTGTGATCATAAGAATACAAAATAAAATATCTCCTGGTCACACTATACAGCTTGGAGTAAGACAACATGCATGAAGAGGATGATGTGGACAAAATACTCATTTGCCTAATAATTCTGCACTCCCTGTATAACGCAATTGATGTGTGTTATCTGCTGAATTAATTTGATGTGATTATATACACATGCTGAACGTTGTGTTATCGAAGCACGTTGAGACAGTTGTTGTTGATGCTATACTTAAATAATCTAATAAGCTGAATTGAATAATTTTGGTAAATTAGTTGAATGTGTCAGTTGAAGATACACTAAATGGGCAAACACTGAGCCTTCTTCACATTACACCTACTCGAGCTGCTCGGTCATGCCATTAAGCTCCTGGTGCACAGTTTTTGTGCTGATGTTAATGCCAGAAGATGTTTGGCAGTTATTGAGTTTGGTGAATGTTAGTGATGTTTACACACTATATGCCTCCACACTCAGTAACTTTATGTGGTCTGCCACTTTGCATCTGAGTTGCTGTGGTTCCTAAAACTGACTAATTGCAAATGCGGCATCTCATTGCACTACTATGCTTGAATTCAGTGAACTCTTTAGAAGGAGCCATTCTTGCACAAATGTTGGTATATGCAGACTGCAAGGCTAGGTGCTTGATTTTACTACACCTATAACAATTGGACTCAAAACACCTGAATTTAAAGATTGAGAGGCACGGCCCAATATTTTTGTCCAGATAGCGTAAGATAAACTGAATTTATCTCACTTATTCACATTCTGTCTGTACTGCCACCACTTTCACAAGCTTCAAGTTCTAAACACTAGTTGTGCATTAGCTGCATTGTGTATTATCTATGACATTGGCAAGAGACCATATAAAAGAGACAATGGCACTCAAAAAAATCCTCAACCTGCAACTCCATCCATCCATCCGTCCATCCGTCCTGTTTTAAATTGCAAAGGAGTTGGACCCTATTCCAGCTGGCAAAAGGCAGGCCAGTCTATTGCAGGACTAGCACAGAGAGACAGACAACCATTCACACTCACATTAACGCCTAGAATTGTCATTTAATCTAAGTCTTGCTTGTCTTTGAGTTGTGGGAGGCAGTTGGAGCACCCACAGAAAACCAACACAGGCACAGGGAGAACATGCAAACTGCACACAGAAATCCAACTGGATTTGAATCTACGACCTTCTTGCTGCGACAGTGCAAGCCTCCGCACCACCTCACGGCCCCCAGCTGGTTTTGTACTGGACCAGCTGAGTTGGGCCAGAGTTGCAGATCAAGTTAGCATGCTGGGTTTTTACACTATGATGGTAGAAGTATAAGTTTGGGGGGATTTTATTCTTTTTAGATTTGAGATTTTATTTACACTGATGCACACTATTGTTATGCCCTGGTGACCACTGAAATAAATAAAGAGTCTTTCCTCACTCATTTAGACTTTGTTCTACAATGACTGACTTCTGGTAAATTCTCTGAATTATGTTATCATGTTATCATCATTTGGGTAGTTATAATTTGAAATATAATGTGAAAAGCTGTGTTTGATGTACCTCATTTGTTGTCAGAGGTCATTTGCGTAGAGAAACTAACCTGAATTTTTAGGCGTTAGACAAAAAAAAGCAATGCGGCTTCTTTTTGTTGTGTTAGTTATCAGAGATTGTTTTACTATCTACAGAGATAGAGAAGAATGTTTGTTCATTATCAGATGAAATGTCAGTGGTTATTTGTTGATGAGGTAAAGATGAAATCACAGAAAATTAATTTACACTTTAGTATAACCTTTTAATAGATTTAGGTGGCTTCACAGCTCATTCTATCAACCACGAAGTGATTGTAAAAACACCCCAAGCAGCTGAGAGAGACAAGAACATTTAGAAAATGTGTTTGGCATGTCATTGAAATACTGACGTGGTAAAACATGTCACAAAAGCACATTTTACTGCAGCTGTGTAATGCAGCACACGAAAAGTCTCCAATAGATAGGAGGTGTATGCATGTGAGAGAATTCGTGGCCTATCAATCTCTGTTTGTGGCAGTCAGCAGAAAGACGTGTAATTCATGTCTTGAACCTGTGAGAACAAACAGGTGTGACATCAGAAACAACAGCGCCATCCTCACCCAGGCTCAGCTAGCCCTCATCTGCCAGGCAGCCGGCATATAAATCCCATGAAACTGCCTTCTCCTGACATCTATGTGCTGATCAGCTGCAGGATCTATGAGCTTCACACATCAAGAGGGGCCTTCACTAACAGCCAATTCCACCTGGCGAGGGATGCATTTCAAGGGCAGTGGGGCTCTGATGGGAGCTGGCTGTTGAATCAGACTGTCACTCAGGTTCTTTTGTAGTTTTGTAATGGCCTTAATAGCTAACTTAGCTGAGGCATATTTTGTTTTGCTCACTTCAATATATGTTCCTTTAGCTGTTCAGTTGTTGTTCAGCCAATGTTCAGTTTCTTGGTCTCCACGACCTCCTTCCTTCCTATCCAAGGGGGTTCTTTTTCACAGATCTTTTTTTTCTATCAGATAAATACTAGTCAAGTGAGAGTGGAGCAGAGCTACAGCTCCTACACTATTTCCTCTTTTCTTGTAGCACTTAGTAAGTCAGCCCTCGACCGCTTGGAGTGTTTCAGAATGCTGCTGCCAGACTGCACACAAGGTCAAACAAACAGTCTCATATCACCCTCTGTTTATGTCTTTCTCTTTGGCTCCCTGTCGTGTTCAGGACTGCATGGTCAGACTTCTGAGGCTGATCTTCTTTACCATCACTTTTCAGCTCACCCACTGGGGTCAAATACATTATATTAACCACATATTCCACGTACCTACCTAAGGACCTGGGGGTATTGAACGTTTGAGGCTGTAAGACTTTGCCGGCACTCCTAAGTTTCGGCAGGTCTATGTATTCTTTCAAAAACTCTCTGAAGATGTGTGTTTATCACATTACACAAGTGGAAATATGCATGAACTAGTTCTACTTATGTACTGCATTATGCATATTTAAGCTTTAACTTCTGTGTAGAGGTCATTTTAATCAATAGAGCACGAGGTTGTTGGTTAAAAGACAAATGTGCTCTATCTATATACTGTTCAAAGAAAGACACAGAGAAAGTCAAAGTGAAAAGATGATGCGGCAGGCTAGTCCATTTAACTAAAATGTCATTGCAGTGTCTCCTAATGGTACTCAGTAGTTTGCATGGCCTCTGCATGCTTGTAAGCATGCCCTACAGCATCAAGTCATTCTCCTAATGAGATCATGGATGGTGTCATGAGGTATCTACTCCCATATATGGACCAGGGCATCACTGAGCCCCTGGACAATCTGAGCGTCGGATGGACGAAAACATAACGACGTCCCAAAGGTGTTCCGTTGGATTTAGGTCAGGCGACCTGGGTCTCAATGGTATCAATTCCTTTATCCTCAAAGATCTGCCTGCATAATCCTAACACATACGGCCGGGCATTGTCATGAAGGATGCAGACTTCTTCCTGTACCACTGCTTGAAGAAGGTGTCTTCCAGAAACTGGCAGTAGGACTGGGAGTTGAGCTTGACTCCATCCTCAACCCGAAAAGGCCCCACAAGCTCATCTTTGATGATACCAGCCCAAACCAGTACTCCACCTCCACCTTGCTGGCGTCTGAGTCGGACTGGAGCTCTCTGCCCTTTACCAATCCAGCCACGGGCCCATCCATCTGGCCCATCAAGACTCACTCTCATTTCATCAGTCCATAAAACCTTAGAAAAATCAGTCTTGAGATATTTCTTGGCCCAGTCTTGACGTTTCAGCTTGTGTGTCTTGTTCAGTGGTGGTCGTCTTTCAGCCTTTCTTACCTTGGCCATGTCTCTGAGTATTGCACACCTTGTGCTTTTGGGCACTCTAGTGATGTTGCAGCTCTGAAATATGGCCAAACTGGTGGCAAGTGGCATCTTGGCAGCTGCACGCTTGACTTTTCTCAGTTCATGGGCAGTTATTTTGCGCCTTGGTTTTTCCACACGCTTCTTGCGACCCTGTTGACTATTTTGAATGAAACGCTTGATTGTTCGATGATCACGCTTCAGAAGCTTTGCAATTTTGAGACTGCTGCATCCCTCTGCAAGATATCTCACTATTTTTGACTTTTCTGAGCCTGTCAAGTCCTTCTTCTGACCCATTTCGCCAAAGGAAAGGACGTTGCCTAATAATTATGCACACCTGATATAGGGTGTTGATGTCATTAGACCACACCCCTTCTCATTACAGAGATGCACATCACCTAATATGCTTAATTGGTAGTAGGCTTTCAAGCCTATACAGCTTGGAGTAAGACAACATGCATGAAGAGGTTGATGTGGACAAAATACTCATTTGCCTAATAATTCTGCACTCCCTGTAGGAATGCATAGGAGCTGCTAAGAATAGACCCCCACACTGTGAGGTGTTAATTATCGTATTCTCTGTTAGACTCTTGGCCATGCCCTGAAATCTGTTGCAGTGTATATGTACTGTAAATCTCCACATTTTAAATTCCATTTAGAATTCATTTTTGTGCTTTTAATTCCAAACGGTATTGGATCTTCGACATATGAAAACACCCTGTGACCTTGAGTCTCTTTCCAATTGCGGCCTTCAGTGACTTTTTTGAGAGTAAAAGGACTCCATTAATCTCATGTGTCACCTGTCAGACTCACAGAGGGGAGTTTGTGAAGCAGTCTAGATGAGTAACACACTCTCCTATTCTCTAAAGATGCACATTGACAGTGTAGCTCCAGCTCGTCCTTTCTGTCACAGAAAGGATTTCTGCTCAATACTGGCAGTTATGTTCATGCTAAGCTGCTGGGTCCAACATTTACCTCTGTTGATTTTCTAATTACTCCAAATCCACCTGAACAAAGAGAAGTTTGAGAAGTGTAATGTAAAAAATGTATTGATGACTAAAGCTGTGGCTGGTGTTCCCGAATCAGAGGATAGAGAAATAAAATAAAGCATTCTTGACTGCTTTGTGAAAACATTCAATGACCATTTAAAATAATGATCCAGCTGAATATCTGGGGTATTCTTACACAAAATCTTTACCTCTCTTTGAACAGAAACACCATTACCTGACAGACAAACTGGGAAACATTTTCTTCAGATACCCAGGGCAATTTGGTCAATTCTGC
Source organism: Maylandia zebra (assembly GCF_041146795.1). NCBI lineage: Eukaryota > Metazoa > Chordata > Actinopteri > Cichliformes > Cichlidae > Maylandia > Maylandia zebra. The sequence goes on along the minus strand of NC_135184.1, from coordinate 26,893,276 downwards.
TTTTGTGTATTTTAGTTCAAAGTTGTTCAGGAATTTGCACAACTAAAACAAAAGAAATGAACTGACATTTTCTGGGCCATGAGTTGAAGGGTTTCTACCTGGTGTTGAAACAGAATTTATACTATGAAACTTAGTCTTAATATTGTATTGATTTTTATTTAAATGTTCTTAATATTTGTGTATAACTGGAATAAAAGCTTTGTCCCCATTTCTGTCCAAAACGTAGGTAAATTCTGAATTGATTATAGTTAGCTGTGTCACCATTTTTTGTACAGTATTGGTCATTTTGTTTTGTCTATATGATGCTAGCGACCCTGAAAAGGATAAGCGGAATGGATGGATGGTGTTGGGAAGAAAATATTGCATTAAAGAAGAAGCTTTGCCTGTTTCATTCTATATTTCATTGCCTATCAGCCTTTGAAAACTTTGAAATGATCAGTATGCTTGGAAAATGGCTAAGTTATGAGAGTGCACATACTGGTAGTTATTTCTTTCTGAAAGGAAAGTTATTTCTGACTGAAAGGAGCCCTGGGTGAAAATTCTAATCCTTTGCATCAAATGGAGTCGTGGACCTAAGGTGATTTGGAATATTTCCATGTTGGAAATGCTCATCCATTAACTTGTAAGCCACAAGATTGACCCCCAAAAGAATGAGGAATTACACATCACAGCAGTCCTGGAACCACCTTGAGATGCAGCCCCGGCTGCTTGAGCGTACCTGGGGAAAAGGATATGTTTACGACCATGCCACCAACATGGATTATGGTCTCAAAATACTGTATCTTCTCATTAACACAGACTAGTAAACACACAGCAAACCTGTAGGCAGGTAGAAGTCTAGGAGGATTGGTTAGTTTCGTAACCTTAATGCAAATTATAATTACAGCACCGTGTGTAGTATAACTGTATTTGATTGGTGGTAAAGACTGCATAGATAACCAATTGAGAGTAGGTAAAATTGTGGGTCATCAGGGGAAAACAACCTTTTACAATCCACTACCGGGTTAATGCACAACACCCAAACATCCTCTCTTTCTTTTACTTGCTGACATTATGTTCACAGCATCAGCTCAAGGCCCCATATTTTCTCTCAAGGCAAAAAAGAAGCATAGACTGACAGCATTGTCCTTTAACAAAATCCACCAAAATATTGTGCAGTCTGGACAAATAATCATCTCCCCGTACAGGTGTGATTGCGGTCTTCTGAGCTTTTGCTGCTCTAAGCTGCTGCCAATATTCTGTCTATCAAAACCAGCACATGGGATTCCCTGCAGTTATTGCAGTACACGCCCCTGTGGCTTTGAGTCAAATCTGTGATGCGCTGAAGTGACTGATACATCATTTAGAGTGGAGTGCAGAGAGATTACTTCAGAGTTTCACCTTGCGCCTCTAATTTATTTATAATTTTTTTTGCTTTTACTTTTTACAACCATTCTCAGTTGCCTGAATCTGGCAGTGTGAACAAGCAACTGGTCACAGAGCTGTAAGAAAGTGGTAGTGCTGAGCCTGCACATACTAATAATTACCTAGATAAGGTTACACCATAATTCCAAATGTATTCACTCATCTCATGTTAAGTTAGACTCTTTTTCTCCAATTGATCTTTCTGAGTTAACTTCAATAATTACTTCCTCCAAACCATCAACGTGTCTTTTAGACCCCATTCCTACAAAACTGCTCAAAGAAGTCCTGCCATTAATTAATTCTTCGATCTTAAATATGATCAACCTATCTCTAATAATCGGCTATGTACCACAGGCCTTCAAGCTGGCTGTAGTTAAACCTTTACTCAAAAAGCCATCTCTAGACCCAGCTGTCTTAGCTAATTATAGGCCAATCTCCAACCTTCCTTTCATATCAAAAATCCTTGAAAGAGTAGTTGTCAAACAGCTAACAGATCATCTGCAGAGGAATGGTTTATTTGAAGAGTTTCAGTCAGGTTTCAGAGCTCAGCACAGAAACAGCTTTAGTGAAGGTTACAAATGATCTTCTTATGGCCTCTGACAGTGGACTCGTCTCTGTGCTTGTCCTGCTAGACCTCAGTGCAGCGTTCGATACTGTCGACCATAATATCCTATTAGAGCGATTAGAGCATGCTGTAGGTATTACAGGTGCTGCAGTGGTTTGTATCATATCTATCTAATAGACTCCAATTTGTTTATGTAAATGGAGAGTCCTCTTCACACACTGAGGTCAATTATGGAGTTCCACAGGGTTCAGTGCTAGGACCAATTCTGTTTACATTATACATGTTTCCCTTAGGCAGCATCATTAGAAGACATAGCATAAATTTTCACTGCTATGCAGATGACACCCAGCTCTATCTATCTATGAAGCCAGATAACACACACCAATTAGTTAAACTGCAGGAATGTCTTAAAGCCATAAAGACCTGGATGGCCGCTAACTTTCTGCTTCTTAATTCAGATAAAACTGAGGTTATTGTACTTGGCCCTGAAAAGCTTAGAAATATGGTATCTAACCAGATTCTTACTCCGGATGGCATTACCTTGGCCTCCAGTAACGCTGTGAGGAACCTTGGAGTCATTTTTGACGAGGACATGTCCTTCAACGCACATATTAAACAAATATGTAAGACTGCTTTCTTCCATTTGCGCAACATGTCTAAAGTTAGAAATATCCTGTCTCAGAGTGACGCTGAAAAACTAGTTCATGCATTTATTACTTCCAGGCTGGACTACTGCAATTCATTATTATCAGGATGTCCAAAAAACTCACTGAAAAGCCTTCAGCTAATCCAAAATGCTGCAGCAAGAGTCCTGACAGGGACTAGAAAGAGAAAGCAGATTTCTCCTGTTTTGGCTTCCCTTCATTGGCTTCCTGTTAAATCCAGAATTGAATTCAAAATCCTGCTCCTCACATACAAGGTCTTAAATAATCAGGCCCCATCTTATCTTAATGACCTTTTAGTACCATATCACCCTATTAGAGCACTTCGCTCTCGCACTGCAGGCCTACTTGTTGTTCCTAGAGTATTTAAAAGTAGAATGGGAGGCAGAGCCTTCAGTTTTCAGGCCCCTCTTCTGTGGAACCAGCTTCCAGTCTGGATTCGGGAGACAGACACTATCTCTACTTTTAAGATTAGGCTTAAAACTGTCCTTTTTGCTAAAGCATATAGTTAGGGCTGGACCAGGTGTCCCTGAATCCTCCCTTAGTTATGCTGCAATAGACGTAGGCTGCCGGGGATTCCCATGTGTCAGATGTCTATTCATATTAATGTACAGAATTCACCTGCTTGCTGCTACTACTGCACATGCACAATGTATATATATATATATATATATATATATATATATATATATATATATATATATATATATATATATATGTATATATGTATATATATGTATATATATATATGTATATATGTATGTATATATATATATGTATATATACATATATACATACATACATACATACATACATACATACATATATATATATATACATATATGTATGTATATATATATATATATATATATATATATATATATATATATATATATATATATATATATATATATATATATGATGTTCTTCCTCTACACCCCCCCCCCCCCCCCCCCCCCAATTTTTTTGCACATGTCGAGGAGCGTGTCAGGCTACATTTCACTGTGTGTTATACTTGTATAACTATGCATGTGACAAATAAAGAACCTTGAACCTTGAACCTTGATGCATTGAGTTTTTCCTTTCCAGTCACCTTTCTCACCCACTATGTGTTAATAGACCTCTCTGCATCGAATCATATCTGTCATTAATCTCTGTCTCTCTTCCACAGCATGTCTTTATCCTGTCTTCCTTCTCTCACCCCAACGGTCCCAGCAGATGGCCCCGCCCCTCTCTGAACCTGATTCTGCCGGAGGTTTCTTCCTGTTAAAAGGGAGTTTTTCCTTCCCACTGTCACCAAAGTGCTTGCTCATGTTATATGAGTTATATGTTATATGATTGTTGGGTTTTTCTCTGTATCTATGAAGCGCCTTGAGGCGACTTTTGTTGTGATTTGGTGCTATATAAATAAAATTGAATTGAATTGAATTGAATCTGCCTTCACAAATATATGAATTTAAATGTCATCCCATTCTTAATAAATCATTTCTAAGTACATAGGGTTTAACATATGCTATGTAGTGTAGCTGAAAGTCTTCTTTACACTGTGCAAATACAAATAATACAAAAAATCAACCAAACAAAACCAAAACCAGAGAGATACCTGCAACATGAGTAATGTCCAAAAGAACTTTTTCTTACATTCTGGTAAAACAAAGCAAAACAAACATAACGCTGGTGAACTTGGCAACATAACATCACCTAGAGTTGTGGATGATCGCAGGATTGTTTCCATGGAAAGAAAACTTCCACCATGTAAAGTTACATTGTGTTTCCAGTGGCACTGGGTTGCTAGTTACAGAGAAACAACTGTATGAGTTCTGACTAAATATACAGTGGGGCAAAAAAGTATTTAGTCAGCCACCGATTGTGCAAGTTCCCCCACCTAAAATGATGACAGGACGACTGATCCGTGTTAAGGACAGAATGAATGGGGCCATGTATCGTGAGATTTTGAGCCAAAACCTCCTTCCATCAGTGAGAACTTTGAAGATGAAACGAGGCTGGGTCTTCCAACATGACAATGATCCAAAACACACCGCCCGGGCAACAAAGGAGTGGCTCCGTAAGAAGCATTTGAAAGTCCTGGAGTGGCCTAGCCAGTCTCCAGACCTCAACCCCATAGAAAATCTGTGGCGGGAGTTGAAAGTCCGTGTTGCTCGGCGACAGCCCCAAAACATCACTGCTCTCGAGAAGATCTGCATGGAGGAATGGGCCAAAATACCAGCTACTGTGTGTGCAAACCTGGTAAAGACCTATAGTAAACGTTTGACCTCTGTTATTGCCAACAAAGGTTATGTTACAAAGTATTGAGTTGTATTTTTGTTATTGACCAAATACTTATTTTCCACCCTGATTTACGAATAAATTCTTTACAAATCCTACCATCTGAATTCATGGATTTTTTTTTCACATTCTGTCTCTCACAGTTGAAGTGTACCTCTGGTGCAAATTACTGACCTCTGTCATCATTTTAAGTGGGGGAACTTGCACAATCGGTGGCTGACTAAATACTTTTTTGCCCCACTGTAGTTTCAAATTCAGCTCATTTGACCCACTTAGCCTACAGATCAAAACAACACACAAAGGATACTGTATACTGAAGGTAAAGAAACTCAGTTGCACAACCTAAACCTGATCCTTTACATCACATGCAGAAGACTAAACTAAAGGCAGAAACTAAGTTTTAAAAGTATTTTATTACTACATTAAATTGTTTGTTTATACTGGAGGTTCTAAAAACTGGGAACCATTGTTTCTGTTCTTGTCAGTCTTATTCAGCAGGAAGTCTCATTCTATATTATCAATAGACATTCTACGCTGTAACTGAAATGTGTTTCGATACACACCTAAATGTGTTTTCTATCAGCTCAATAAGAAGATTAGTCATTTATATTGACAATAGGCCTTCATCGCCAAATTGCAAACACAAATTTGATAGCTCCACAAAAATTTTGAAGGTCAATTCATTTCACCTGAGGAGAGTTGATGATGTAACTATAGTTAAGTGGTGTTTAAAGGTTTTTTTTTTTATCATGTTTTTCCAGTCTGAGCAATTACAATTCATTTTGCTGAAGAATGCATTCTGAATGACCACTTTGAGATATTTAAGTGGTTTAAGTGTCTCCCGATCACTGCAACCTAACCTTATACACTAAAGTTGCCACTATTGATGAATCATTTAAATGTAGCAGAGGTGCAAGGGGTGAGCCCAGGATGGATATTTTTTCTTTGAGTCCCTAGGTAGATGTATGATCTATTATACTTTAAAGAGAGGTAGAACCACACAAATTAAAAGTGAATGAGATCGGGGCTGCACAGAATTGTAGGCTATTGAACTGAATTACTTCTCCCATGTCACACCTAGTTGTAGCCTAAAATTGGTGAAATGGCTTGAGGGAGCGACTGAAACACTGAAGACAAGAACGCCTTCAGGTGTTCGGCAGATTCTCTTTAAAGTTAAAGTGAGAGAGAAATCACAGTCAGACTAAAATGTCTCTTGCTAGATGTTGTTGAGATGGCTGGCAAACATATAAAGTGGAAAAACCAACATAGTTTAACTTCCTGAGGGGGATAAAACCCTCCTCTGCAACCGCACTGGTACTGAGTTTTCTGACAAGGGGATTAGAGTGCCAAATACTAGTAGAAATCTGCGTTCATGGTTTTTGAAAATCAGTTGAAGAGTGCCAAAGGCATTATGGGAAATACATGGTGATGTAAGGGTGGGTCAAGCTTATCTTCCAGAATGATTGTCTTTAAGGAAGTTTTCTAGCAGAACAAACCTCTGCCAAACGTCTAACATCTTTTGCCATTTGGTAATTCTGGTGACATCTCAGCCGAACTTTTCGAGCCAACTCATAGAGAGGAATTTACATTTTCTTTCCAAGCACAAACAGAGGAAATAGTGTAGCTCGATCTGATTCGCTACCACTGTAACATCAAACAAAAACAGAGTAGAGATTCGTCTTTTGCCATCGCTCCCAGGGAAGCTCAAATCGGCTGATGGGAATTATTAAGGGATTCAGAGGAGTCTGAATTGAGCATGTACGCATGTGTTTTGTGCATTTGGGTAAGTGAGGCCCTTTCTCTGGAGGATGTGTAGGAAAGCTGTCAGTGAAATGATGGATGAATTGTATGTTGATCTAGCAGAAATGGCCAGGATGTATTCATTTGAACTGACTGGTCAGTATTCTGAAGGAGAAACTGAGGTCCAGGTGTTGGGGAACGAGGAACAGGTAGAGAAAGAGATTGTCAAAAAAAAAATGACAATACACACAGTTTTATTTTTTTGAATTTCCACCCACTCAGCAAAAAATCTATATCCCCACATGAAAAGCCTGAAAGGGATGGAGACTGGCCTAATGATCAAGTGTGTTAAATACTGAGAAGGTGAGTAATGGAAATCCCTTCATAATGTGGGCCAGGGGCGGAGCGTGGGGGTGGCTTACGGGGCTTAAGCCCGGGTTGTTTTGTCAGAAGCCCGGGGTATTTTGGAGTGTAATTTTTTCATAGTTAGATGCCTGGCTGACAACTGTATAAAACAAAAAGTACACACAATATTCGAAGCACATAGTGCACACTGTGGGAATTTACGACTGTGCGTGAATCCCCCCCTGATATTGGTATGATCCAAGCTCAGGCACTAAGCGACTGAGCGAGGGGGCGGGGCAGCTGCTGCCCGTCAGTGCGCTGTTGGAGAGACGGAGCCAGCCATACTAAGGAGAGCTTAAGTTTGAGCAGGTACCAAAGCAAATCATTCGTACCGTACAAATAATGTAAATATGACGGTGCATCACGAAAGATTGATATGAAACTGATCACTTGACCCATATTACGTTACTTGCTCTTCAAGTGAATCAACAAATGGCGAAATGAAAAGCCGAACAAATGCTATTTTTTTTTAGAGTCTTAGCTTACGTGTGTTTATTTCATATTTTCAGTTCTTACCCTCCCCGACTAATTCGGTTTCAGTTATGTACTGAAATATAAGAATGGACATTAGAGGGTTCTTTCAAAGAAAAAACTCAGGTAAATGTTATTTTATATATTATGCTTTGTATGTTGTTCAGTATATTTCTATGCAAAACAAGAGGGATTTCAGTACACAGCAGGATATTCACATTTGTAACCAGATATTTACATACACTTTAGGGAGAAAACATAAAACATTTTTACTGTACAACATCAATTTAGAGTAAACTTTTGTTTTAGATAAATATTGAAATATATTTTGAATTAGTTAAATGTCAGAATAAAGAGAGACAGAGCTGTCTATTTTTTATCACTTTCATTAAATTTAGGAGTACATGTACACTAAGTTTATTGTTAATTAATAAGAAAACTCCAGACGATTCCATTCTGAGCTGAAGAAGCTTCTGATAGGTTAGTAGAGTCCATGTGAGTAAATTGGTGGCACAGCTGTGGATGCATATAAGGCAAAACACAGAGCCTGTTTCTGTGACATGGGAACATCAAGAGATGTCAACCAAAACACCAGGAAAAGAATTGTGGAGCTCCATAAGTGTGGCTCAGTTTGAATACAATTTGGTGCCATTTGCAATTAAAAAACACAGATAGGTTCTCTCTTTACTCTTAAAGTTAACAAATATGTTTTTATATTTATCAATCTAAAAAAATAAACATTTAGTCTGATTTGATGTTACAATTAAAAAAGTGTTTGTGTTTTGATCTGAAGAGTTTGTAAATATCTGGTTTCAACTGTATATTTGATGATTGTCAGCACAAAGAGGGAGAGAGAGGAGCAGAGATTGAGATGGAGAATGAGGACAGAACAGAGATGAACAAGAGCAGGTGAGACACACATGTTAGTCAAATGGTTGCTTACTAAAAGTATCACTGTATCATAGGTACTCATGTATCTCGTACCTAGTGTTTCTTTTTAGGTTTGCTATTTTTCAAATTCTATATTTATTAAGTTCTGCAGGCTTGTTTGCACAACAAGGCTAAATAATTATATAAACTTTTCTCAATCTAAATATTGTACTTTGGTAGAATTAAATAAATAAGTGTAGTGCAGGTCTATGATGATTTTTAGTGCTACTATCATCTAGTTCTGATTGTGGTTCTGTCTTGGTTAAGTCCTCAGTAATCCTGCTTTTGAACTGTTGTAGTCCTGTTTTAATTCTGGATCAGTTCTGGGTCTGGTTGAATTGGGGTTTAGTCCCTGTGTCTTGATACAGCCCCGACTTCGTTCTGTCTTGCTGCTCAATTAAAAAACTAGTTTAAGGTGTCCTGCATGTGTGATATATATATATGTTCTATATATTTCCCTATATGAAGTCATTCTTTTTTGAACAAAACTCAAAACAGAGCCTATTAATCTTTCAGTCATTTCTACACCCCCCCCCCCTCAAAAAAAAAAAAAAAATCCCACATGCATACTACCCTTTAGGGCTAAGCCCCGGGTGTTTCAAATGTCTGGCTCCTCCTCTGATGTGGGCCCATCTAATTAGATGAGGCCAGGGGGTATAATGAAGACCAGCAAAAGCTAGTCTAATTGTGACATCTATCTAAAACTGGAATGATTCCCTTGAATCCATCATTTCTTTAAACTGACCCCTGGCAAACACCACCACCTGCACCGTCAGAGTCGATGCTTTTTACTGATTTCTTTGACAAACCCAAAGGTCAATTCTGCTGAAGAGCAGAGTTACATCTTTGAGACAAATGTGGATTGAATTTTGAGGGGAGAAGCATCTCCAAAGTACAGCCAACACTCTGAGCTCTTGAAAGGTGACATTTTCAAAAATCGGTATCATTTCCTGTCAGTTATACATACATACATAACTTTCCATCAGTTGCCATGACCTTTTCCTGTCTATGTCTTTTTGCTTTCCCCCCTCACATGACTGCACGTACTGAGATTAGAATCACACTGAGAAAAAAATCGGATTTTGTTGTTATTTATTTAATTATTTACTTATTTATATTTCTCAGTGTAGCTGTAAATAACAGCTTCAATAAAACTGTTGCTTATATATTAAGTGATGTGAAAGAAAAGCAATGTTTGCAATCAGAAGAAGAGCATCTTTGCTGTGAGCACATTTTCACGCTGCACTGCTACAGACAGGAGGAGGACACCGAGGAGAGCAAATTTAATGGTTTAAATCAAATTTACTGAATTAAATTCAAATTGGTCAGTTTAGCCTAAGAGGTAGGTAAAATGATTAAAGTGCTAATAGTAAGATTGTGTGATTGTGGTATCATAACATCGCCTGGGTGATGCAGGAGGGACATAAATCCTGGAGTTAAACTTATTTTTTAAGAACTTGGTTCCGTTATGTGGTCCTCCTCGAAAACTTGATGGTATAATGATCACATCTTTAATATAACAATGTTCAGACTGAGTTTGGAAAGTGCAGCTCAGTTTAAGAACCTTCTGCCAGTTTCTTGACCTTTTTGTCTCCAAACTCGTGCCCTTCTTATACAGCTTTACTGACTCCCAGTGGTGTTTTGTTTTAAAAGCACAGGAGAGGTTAGTGTTTACAGCCTGTTGGCAAGCTATGGGGCAACATGTGCCACCATATGTCATATATCAAATTTATTTTGCAGATATAACACAGAGCAGAATCTTCCTTTGAGTTAGATGATGAAAGCTAGATGTATTGCTTCATCCATATGTCCAAACAGCAGAGACCAAAGATCATCAAGTCAGGTCATTGAATTTGACCCAAGGGTCGGACTTTCAATGCTAACTTGTATGTGGCAGTCATGAGGCATCTCAGGTGCAAATAACCTAATCTGGCATGATGGCAAGTGTTTTCTCCATCATGACAACACGGCCGCACTGTGACAGTAATAAAAGTACTTTCCACACACTTGGTGCTCCCTTGCAGCTCCCTCCTCCTTCTGTGTGCCGGAGCAGACCTATTTTTAGTAGTTCATTACTGCCGTACCAGCTGGTGGCATCCTCACATGCTTTTTCAATAACCTGGGTTCTTCTACTCAGGCACCACCCAATAATGTCAATCCTGATGCATAGAGAAATTTCAGATTTTGCATATTCAGCAAGTGTTCTCAGCTAACAAATGTAATAAATGAGATGCTGCCTTTTTGTGCTTTTGCTGAGCTGACATCCCACTGCCTTAAGGGGAGCACTCATCGTGAACGTCTCCTCCACACTATTCTGTACACCTCCATTTATCCCTTTATCTTGGGTCCATCCCTCCACATGGTGCATGAAGAATGGGAAAGAGTGCGCTGGCTACAGTGGAGGCGAAGAGCATCCTCCCTCACTCTGTCACTAATGCTTCATTAAATACTTGGCGGGGCCATTCATCGCTGTTATCGCATGGCCACAACGTGCCCCTGTGCCTTCTACTCCTTATGTGCACACACACACACACACACACACACACACACACACACACACACACACACACACACACACACACACACACACACACACACGTGCATGCATTGTTTCACACACACATACCGCCACACATGCACATATGGGCAAACAATCACAAATTCACGTCTCTATTGCCTGTTCAGCATTGCTGACACCCCCTCTGCTCAATAAATCTTGCTTCCTTTAATTCCTGTCTCAACATTTCAACATCCTGTGCAATTCAAAAAGAGTGATTATTCAACCTAAAAACAGTCTCAGGCCAGTAGGCGCAGAAACATACAGATCTTTATCAAAGAAGTAGGCAGTTTCCACACATACACAAACATGAACACACACACATGCATGCTAATGCTATCATTGATTCACTGGGCCTCAGTGCTGATTAATCCCTGTGTTGGTTGCACTGGATAGGACTGTTCCATTACCTGATTTCAGTTGCTCAATACATTGATTAAAGCATTACTCTGATGAGTAGATGAATTAGACACACTTAAGGTTCTCCTCTCATCATCCATTTAAATCCCTTTCGTGCTGCCTTGGCTCGGTGCATGCTAAAACTGCAAACAGGCTTCATTATGTGTGTAAATCATGCTTTGATGTTCTCATTAAGATAACATGGAGATTTCTATCAAGTTAATTATTGTAATGGCCACTGGTTCTGCATTACCTGTAGTTTTTGCCTTTACACAAGCAGAACCTATACAAAGCATCCTCTGTGTGGACCGTTGTTAGCCAAATGAATAAGGATTTTGTATACGATTGATCTACATTCTTCAATATTCATGGTAGTTAATATTTAGTATAACAGTTTGCTGAGATTAGGGCATCTTTTGGGCAGATTTAGTGTTTGAAATTGTCAGGATTATTATTTTTTTCTGAATCCAATGTGAATGCAAATAATTTATCTGAAGGCAGTTGATGCACAGAACATAAAACTGAATTAAATTTGGACACACCACCTTGCGTGACGACGACAAAAAAACTTTCGTAACTCAAGCATGCCACCTTTATCATTTTATATAAGTAATTTGAATATGATATATTATTATGCATTAAAGGCTATGTATATACGATGTTTTCAGATTGTGCTGAATGTAATTTATATACATTACAAATAACCAATATCTATGTTACGGTTAAAAATTCTGAAACAGTATGACACTGGGTTTTCATACAGTCTTGATAATTCTGGATTTATCATCAGTGATGTCTGGAATCAATCGGTGGTTTAGGTCTTAACATCAGACACCTTAAAGGAAAGGTTGATCACCACCCATGATTCGTTGATCAGGTAGGGCTACTTCCTCAGTAGCTCAGTGTATTAGTTTATGTGATCAACACAATATCTGGCATAATTAGCATCCATGGCCTTTTCTTTGTAAGATTTTTCTTACTGCAAAATCTTCCTAGTACAGGTCACCTGGAATTCTGCAGTCATTAAAAAGTGCGAGCACGTCAATAAAGGCAGATGTTGTGTCGGTTTACTGGTTTGGAGCATTCAAGTGTGTATTAACATAACATGTCATTGTCTTGGATGTTCCAGTTCACCTCAAGGTCAAACTGTGCAATGCTCAAAGAAACTGCAAAACCCCCAAGAGCTCCAACTCAGACCCAACAGACCTTAGTTAAGATGTTAACTGTTAAAGTTTGTGACAGTAACCTACTTTTAGCTGCATCCTTGTCACAAGGGATCGCCACAGCAGGCAGCATCACATGTTTCATTTAGTAGTTTTACACCAGGTGCTCTTCCTGACAAAGCCCCAAGGGTTAGTTGAGTTCCCATCTGGAATTGAACCAGTGACCTCTCACTTGCCAAGTAAAGGGTTAAACATTACACTTACAGTAGAGGCACATTAAATACCAATACACTTTGCATTTTTATTTTGCAGCCACAGGGCTTTGGCACCTTGCTGTCACTGAGTCAACCATGAACTTCTCTGTATAGTATTCTAGATTCAAATGTGAGGCCATCTGTCTGACAGTCTGACAACAGGATGATGCTCCGAAGCGCTGCAGCAAATCTACAACAAATTATATGACTTCAAGTCTTTGTAGACAATATATGAAAACAAAGATTTATTCCGTGCTTTTTCTTATTCTTTTTCACATGTGATTTGAAGAGGAAAGGTAAAGTGAACAACTCAGCAGATCCTCTTTTTTTTATCATTACCTTGCATGATCTTTGTTTTTACCCCATATGTTTGAATCTTTCTTAGAATTGCGAGAGACTCAAATAGAGATGGAAAGACTTGAGTTCTGTGTAATGAACATCATTTCCTAGTTTTTTTTCTGTGCATGTAATGAATGCTCTGTAGTCTTACTTCACTATCTGAAGACATTATGATGATAAAAAGACAAAATTGTTTTGATGCACTTGTGGGTTTTTGCTAGAACACTAAGAAGTTTTGTGAATTTCTTTTAAAAATTCTTTCCTTTTGTTTTGATTTTTGAGAAGAGGACTGGTTTAGAGAACTGTGTCTTAGGAATAGTAAGAGAAAGATAAACAAATTTGTTCTGATGACAAGTTGGTGAAGATTCTCTGATTGATTTAGTTTTTTCCTTTAGTGTTTGTGGTCTTCCCCTTTTCTTTAGACCCCACATTACAATGTTGATGATTCAATGATTGTAATCAACAGTCATCTTTAAAGTTGCCAAATCTCATTTGCTTTCCTAAGACATTTCTAGGCGCTCATCATCTAGTCTGTGTGAGTGCAAGATGAGAAAGTTGAATGTGGGGACATACAGTCACAGCACATTAATTCAGCTTAGGTTCAGTTTAAGGTTTAGTTACAATAGAAGCACCACTAATCATATTAACTTTGAGAAATTCATCAGTTATGGGGTGTAGTCAGTGTTTGGACACAGCATTGCCTCAGTTCTCAGAGCGCAGAGTCTTCCTTGGACCTGTCGATGGAGTGGTGTATAGTGTTAGTATCTTTGCTTGTTCTGTCGTGGTGGCTCTTTATTACTGAAAGCAATTAAGGTTCTCTTTTATGCAGGCTGGGAGAGTACCAGTGACATATCAGGCATAAGGTACTCCAAACAAGTCCAGGCACATCTCCACCACACTCCCTGGTTGGGTCACAGTGACCTCTCTTTGCTGCTATGTGCCTCTTCCTGACAGCTCCATATTTCAGCTCTGCAGGCATCCACCTTCCACTCTGCAGGGTTACAGAACAGAGGTATGGCAGGCACACAGCTTTTATTTACTTCCAATTTCTCATCCCATTCATAACACTCTCAGTGCCACTCATTCAGCCTCCTGCAGGAAACAAGGGAGTACTCCATAAAACTAGATAGATAGCCAGGTAACAGGCAAGACAATTAACCTGCTGCATATCCTCTAGAACAAAAGTTACATGCTTCCATCATGAGAATGATTCATTATAACAAATAATATTTCAAATCATAGCTTTTTATTAACATGTGTTTAGATAACATGGGGAATCAGCATGGTTGTGGCAGGACAACTAGGGGTCCTTGCGAGGGAGAATGACTTACAGCTTTGTGGAAGGAGAAAGCTAGTGCTTATCATTATTTATTGATCAGTATGTAAATGGATTATTGATCTCTGGCCATGTTTTATGATCATATTTTCAGCATTTTCTTCAGACTGCCACATACTTAGTTAGCATTCATGCTTCCAATGTCTAATTAGAAAGACACTGGACAGCAGTTTCAATGTCATTGTGTCATTACTGTGAGTATGAGTCTAATTAATCTGAAGCCTTTGCACTTAAAGACCTTTACCAAAATGAAAGAAATACTGGAAATAGTGTGAATGAGCTTTACAGCTCAGATGTGAGTTTATATTTTACACTTCTGGTTCCCTCACATTAAAGTCAGTGGTTTTTTTTTGTTTTTTTGCTAGATGCCTGAAATAAATGTGCGGTCATGATTCTACAGTATAAAAAAACATGTACCTTATTGTTATAATTTCAACATCATCACTTTGCATACAGGGCATTAATGGTGCTGCCGAAATGATGAGAAGACGGTAGTTATAACTCAACTGTTAGAAGTTAAATTCTACTACAGTAGAATTTAACTTCTAACAGTTGAGTTTATGCTTCAAAATTTATGAAACTGTTTAAAAAACATCCAAGTGTTGCAAGCTTTTATTTCCCACAGAGTTTACTTTTTACATTCAAAAGCCTGTTGTAAAATCCTGTTGGCTATTTTTGTTGAAGAGTCAGGTGCAACACAAAAGAGAAAAAAAGTCTTCCCTTTCCCAGCCATCCACTATTGAGATTATGGTTTTGTTTGTCAGATCACTGGACAGAAATGTTCTTGTTTTCCAAAAATAGTTTTTGCAAAGAATTGTTAGAATCAGCAACATTACATAACACTGCAAACAAAAAGTTTGCAATTTTACTGTGTAGACAGTTTAAACCAGGAAATGACCGTTATGACATTAGACCTTCAACCAAGGTGCACAAGGTTCACTCCTTCCCTTTTTCAGAGCCGCCCTTACTCTAAATCCCACAGCTGACGGCTGTGGGTACATGGGAAATTAATTAAATGTCTGAAAATGACAAGCTCTCCTTCTCCCACTTATGACAGCTCAAGACATTTTTTCTCAGGGCCCTAGAGACAGCAAATTGATTTCCCTGCTGTCTCATTCTCTCAGCCTTCTTTGGATTCTTTTTCTCTGTGAATTGGGAGGATAAAGTGGAGAAATGAATGGGATGGCTCGAGAGGCCGTAGAAATACCAGCAGTGATGGTGGTGCACGTGTGCGAAATCATGTGGGTGGTTTGCTGATCTGTCTAGCAGAGGCATGATTGTGCATCCGTGTGCCTATAAACATCCCCTGTCAGTTGTGAAGGCTGTTCATTAACTTTCTGCTCAGTTCCCTTGGCAGTCCCCTCCTCTTCCTGCTCTGCATTTTGTTAGATGTGTACAGTTCAGAGAGGAAGGTCACTCAGTGAAAAAGCGTCCTACAGGGACATCATTAGCATACCAACAGGCAGTTTTTACTAGTTCTGTCCTTTTCTGATACTATGCCTGAATTAAAGACTATACATTTTATATAAAATATAAAACACTAATACCTATGCAATTAATTATATTAAACTAAATAAACGGATTTAACACAGATATTGATTTAGCCAATCATATGGTGGTAACTCAGTGCATTTAGACATGCAGGCATGGTCAACACGACCCAACGATTTTCAAATCGAGCGGGCTGATCTAGCAGAAACTGCTGGGATTTTCACACATAACCAGAATGAGAAAATAGTGCCAGTGGTTGAGGGAGACTGGTCAGATTGCTTTGAGCTGATAGTAACACAAATAACCACTGGTTACAATGAAGGTATACAGAAGAGCATCTCTGACCGCAAAACACACTCACCCTTGAAGCAAATGAATGCATCAGGTTGGTGGTGGTGGTGTAATGCTGTGGAGGATATTTTATTGGCACAGTTTGGGCCTCTTAGTACCGACTGAGCATCGTTTCTGACTATGTTCATCTCTTCGTAGCTACAGTGTAGCCGTCTTCTGATGGTTGCTTCCAGCAGGAAAATGCACCACATAACAAAGCTCAAATCATCTCAAGCTGTCTTTTTGAACATAACACTCACATGGCCTCCACAGTCACCAGATCTCAGATTCACCTCGTGGATATGCAGCCAGCAAATCCTGGGTCCACAAGTATGCAAACATCCGTAATTTTGGTTAATCCCAGACGTTCAAAGTTGTTTCACTCATTTGTGTGGCTTTGTCTTTTGGTGGGATCAGGCACATTCAGTCAACATTGCATGATATATATGTGACTTGCAAGCAGTTAGCAAGTTGTATCAAATGAAGGACTTCATTGTTTGTGTTTTTGAGGGAATGTGGAAATTCTACTTGATTTTTCAACAACAGTCAATTAAACGCTCAGAGCAAATGGCAGAAAAATGGTTACGACACACATTGTAAAACATTTATTAATCTCACCACAGCATATTTTTAAATCGAAAAAAACAAATCAAAACCAATGGTTTCTGTGTTTGACACTGGAATCTCAGTAAATCAGTCTGTATTGATCTATAGCTGGAATGAGGGATTCAAACAGTGCTTGTTCTCCACAGCTGCTTTATGTTGCATAAAAAGTGTGTGCTTGAGCTCATTGAATCCCATTGGAAAGCAGCAAGGTACATATAATATATTAATCAGTCTGCAGCCTGTGGGTTCTGCAGTGCTGTGTCAGAGTGCAGCACAGTGCAATCATGCAAACATGTCTACCAAATCATGTGCAAGCGAACACAGTTGAATATATCAGACTATTAGGTCATGACTCAGGTCAGGTCAGGTCAGGTCAGTTACTGGATCCTTGCCAACTGTTCATTTTTACTGCATTAGGGTGCCATTGTTGCTGAGTCACATTTTATGGCACAATGTGGTGTTTAGAAGCCCACTGCTTCTCTTACTCACTTACTTAGACTTAGGTCCTCCTGTGCCGTTTGGCGCATTGGACGGCAAATGTCCGCCAGCATACTCGATCAGCTGTGGCTGCTTCGGCCTTATGCAATGTCTAAGGTGCATAAATCATCGATGAAAGTCCTCCGCCATGTTGTACGGCCTGGTTTGGGTCTTAGGTTCCACATGATGGTGATCTTGGGCAGTGAGTGTGAATAGAATAGAATAGAATAGAATTCAACTTTATTGTCATTGCACATGCACAGGTACAGGGCAACGAAATGCAGTGGGGGTTGGGGTAGAACGTGACCTCCAAAGCACACACACCGCTCAGTCACAATGACATGGAGGGGACGTGTGGCAGTCTGACGGTGTACTGCTTCTCTTTACATGAGTTTATAGGTTAATATGTTTGATTCTGGAGATGGGAAAAAATTACAACTCCAGCCTCATCCAGCTGACTAATCTTTTTTTTCTCCTGTCTCTGGGCTAAGTTGAGCACCTATGATCACCACGCAGAATATTTTGCAGATCTGTTGCAATTAGGGACAGTTTTAACCATCTGTCACGGCAGCCTGACAGACTGACGGCTGCTTTGCGGTTATTAAGCAGCAGAAACAACTCAGCGCTTTAGAAGCGAGTAATCATCCTTCCTATATCTACTGCAGACAGTGACTTTCTGTCTGCTGGCATGACACTCGCTGTTGACAGTGCGACAAATGCCAGATTAAGAGAAACCTTGAGGAATTGGCAGGAGAATTCAAGCACTCTCTCTCTCACACACACACAGACAGACAGAGGGCTGAGCTCAGATACATGAAGGGTTAATATTGCTGAAGCGCTTATCTAAACAATGTTTAAATAAAGTTAATTTAAATAACAAACATCGCCCCTCAGTTAATCGGTTAATTTACCGAAAGAAAATACACCAGCCACACTTCTGTAATTTATCAAAATAAATAGTTGGCTCTTCCTTCTGTGCTCTACAGATGTTAATCTTTTTCTTCATTTTCCTGTTGCCAAAACATGAATAAGAATATTTTTTAGTCTGGGACTGCAAGTCAAAGCACCTTTTTTCCTATTAAATGTTTAATCGTTACTTACAGCATGAATAAGCTTCGGGTTTGAATGACGCTGCTAGCAACATAAAAATTTGTGCATACTTAATTTGAAATTCATTTAATTCCTAATAATTTGTCATTTTGATCTTTTCTCACTAAAATAAATGATGAACAACTTGCTGCAGCCCCACAACAGCCCCACAGCAGCAACACGCACGTCCCGATTCAGGGGTAAAAAGCCCATTAAAATAACCGTTTGTTTTCCTAATTGACTCACAGTGACCTCAAAAGCACCTTGAAATAATTGTACGTATGTACGTGTCCGCCCTTCATTCCTCGTCAGGATGGATGGATCTTTGACCCGGTCTCCTGAGAGTCTCACTTCCCTTGTCTGCTGCGAGGCATTGGGAGATGGAGGCAAACCTTGTCTGTCTTTCTATTGCTCTTTGTTGTCATGTGTAATGTACCGTGACATGACAGTGGAAGACCCATGAATATAAATGGTAGCTCACAAATGACAGAAAGGAAAAACAATCAGCAGATTCTGAGTGTATGATCTTAATTAAATGATTGTTTCCACCCTCATTTGTTCTCTATATTGGTTAATATTTAATTAAATCTTTATTTACACAAGAGTTGTAAATGTTTCTGATAACATATGATGTTTAATTAGTTTTATTTGGTTCTGTCACATAATAACAGCTCTGTCTTTCATGTAATTCATGCATTTTAAACATTAGTACTCTACCTAGTAGACAATATCCTCCAGCGGTTATGGGTTAGGTTCTATTTTGTACCTGGACTGAAATCCAGTCTTTCTTCACTGCTATTATTCAGTAATGTAAATGATTTGCTGGTAAACTTTTTAGATTTAATACACAATCCTTGTATTACTTAAGAAACAATGCTGTACCAAAAGAAAGAATACAACTATAATAATCAGCAGAGGCATCACCATTATCATCATCAAAAGACTGACAACACTTGCTGGTAATGAAATTCCTTGGGTCTCTTCAAGAGTACTCATCTCCATTAGCGATTTTCCACTAGTATCTAATCAGCTCTGTTCAGCTCGACTCCAGCCGAGGGTTTTCCTTGTGGTAGTTATTTTTCCCATTTCTCAGTACCTAGTACCAAGTGCTTTTTTAGTACCTGGTACCAGGTACTGGTAGAAACCCAATAATGAGTGAAATGGCTACACAAAAAACAACACAATGATCCCCTAGTCTGACAAAAAGCCATACACTGAGCAGCAGGTATACCATTGGTTCAGCGTCCTCCACGGTTGATGTTACGGGACTTTCTGCAGCATTACAATAACGAGCCCATGCACATTAGGTGTAATGGAAAATCACTGAAAATGAGTCGAGCTGAGTAGGTACAAGTGGGAAAAGGCTACAGAGGAGCTCAAGTTCAATGGTCGCCCGAATGCCCTGATGTATTCTGTCAAAAGCCAGAACTTTCATGCTGGAGACAAGAATCTGACCAATACTGAAATTCTGGGGCTGATAATGACACCACGAAAAAAGATTGACATTGATACATCTGCTGTTGTTCTTGATTTCAAACTACCGTCTCTTCATCTATGATGCATAATCTGGGGCATGTACAGAAGAGCATTTTGAGCGATGGGGTTTGTGGCTCAAACTGCACAACAAACTGTGATAACACTGTGGGATCTGTTATTAGTGTAATGGGCCAATATTGTCCTCTGCTGGAAATTTGTACACCTATTTTAGTTAAGAAGTAGGGGTGTGTGGATGAATCCAGATGTTGATTTATTTCCACTACCAATACTTCCTACTGGTCCATCTCTGACACAGTGGTCTGCATAATGTATGTGTGGGAACACAAACAGTGGAGGAATTGTGTTGCCAATGGCATTAACCGCATATACAAATGCGACCAGTGAACCTCTCTCTGCTGATGTCGTTGCCCCAACTTGTTTAATATAAGTTAAAGTAATAGTGTGGCAAGTTGTAACATCTGCATTATTGTTACAACTGACCCAGACTCCTATAGCCATGAACTAGCTAACATTACAGCCAACGGCTAAAACACTAGCTCTAAAGACCTACACAGAATATATCCCCATAGACATACAAATAACATAATTTAAGTTTGATGAGTTTAACTGCAAAGCAGATAATGCTATTAGAAATTGAAATAAAGTAGAAAAACTTACTTTTTGGCATACAAATTACTTTTTTTTCGTGCTAAATTGTCTGTATTTGACAAAATGTGCTGATTTTTCACATGTGATAGCAGAACTGAATTGGGCATGCACAGGATGAGTCACATCATTTGAAACTTAGCCCTGATTGGAGAAATTGGAAGTGTTACAACTGACCCACGTTACAACTATCCCCGGTCTCCCCTACTCGCCATCTCGACTTTCCTGGAGCTCCCCCGCGGACCCTCACCCCTCCCTCCGGCTCCCACGGCCCCGCTGTCACCGTAAGACTCATACTCTTCCCCCACGTATGCTGCTATTTCCCCGCGCCCCAATAATTCTTGTCCTTTTTCTGTTGCAGTCCCGTTTTCGGCGGTCCTGCGCGACTCATCTTCCGGTCCCTTGGTTTCTCGAGTTTCACGCGTGTTTTCCTTCTACCCTCCCGGGACACCTTCAGTTAAAATAAAGTTTATTTTCTCGTGCTCCTGTGTGTGTTGGCTCTGCTTCTGGGTCCAGCTTGTGCGCTGAACTTCGGTTCATGACACAGAGAAGCTTTGAAGATTGTAGACATGTTCTCAGCTCTAGCATTATTAGTATTTTTACAGTCTGACTTTGTATTGTTGACTATGTATTTTTCTTCCTCTATTTTTATTCTTCACTTTCACTATTACTGCTGACATTGCATATGAATGTGCTGCCCATTAAGCCGCTGGAGGTTGGATACTCTTCACTCCTGTATTTATTTTAACAAAATATGGCACGCACACACACACAGCCATGTGTGTCTTAGTGGGACATGTAACTGACATAATGCTTTCCCTAGCCGCTTACCCTAACCATCAAAAATGAATGCCTAACTCTAACCCTTAGCCTAAACACAACCATAACACTGACACTAAAACTACATTTTGAGTCTCAAAAATGCCTTCTAACCGGGCATTTTGTCCCCATCAGGGCTGTGGGTCCCCACAAGTATAGTAACATTCCAATTTTTGGTTCTCACAAAAATATGTAAACATGGTACACACACACACACACACACACACACACACACACACAATTACACACAAGAAAAATGACATGCAAAATGTAATTTGTGAGTTTCCTCTTTCATGTGTGCATTATAGGCATATGGTTAGATGTTTTTCATTATTTGGCTCTATCATACCTGCTGCGTGGAAGGACAGCAAGAACAAAGTGTGCGTGGGATGTGACAAAAAATGTGGAGAAGTGAGACTGAGATGAGGAAAAATATAAAATATATATATATATAAATGACATTTCAAGGTTTACACAAGAAAAGAAGAGATTGGCTCAATATGCCTGCCTTTTCAATTAAGTCTAGCTGTCACACAAGCTAGTGATTAATGAAATATTTGTTTCCCCTAGGAAATTCACCTCTCTATGTTCAGAGATTACCCTCCCAATACTTCCAGAGCATTTGAGCTTCTTGTATTCCAATGTACCTTTCCCGGAGAATTCACTAATTTGGGGTGGCCCAGTTTACTGCTGACTGGGGATACCGGAGTAAAGTTGTGGCAGCTAATGAGAAATTGATGGAAATTGGCAGAAAGAGTGGGGTGATAAAAATGGACTGAAGTATGCACTGAGGAATAGATGGATACTTGATGAACTGTAAGTAAACAAGGTTGAGGGACATGGCTTAAAAAAGAGAAGCTCTTAAGAATGCTGCCATTGGCAAACCAGGGGGATTTTTGGAGCAGTGAACTGGGACACTATAATTTCTATTATTATTTCTATTATTTCTTCACTACACTTCAGTAGGGAGTATTGATTTTGTGGTTTGAAAAGTTTGATTTTTAAAAAATAAAAAATAACTACGTTTACTGTGTGCACTGCAACTTTAAGGTCCAGAATCAAGTTTCATTTTTTATTTTTTATTTACACACTATCACCTAAAACCTAAATATTGTCCCAGTAGAGTTTGCTGTGAATCTAGCATTTCAATTGTTCTTTAATAACAAATAACTGTTTTTTATCTTGTGTACATGTCCCAGTGACTAAGTACATTTTTCCTCTGCATTATATCAAGGCAAAACAATACTTGCCTTGTATTGTGGTGCTGTACATTGTGGCTGTTTTGCTGGTAACATTTAGCTCAGTGTGGCAATTTTCTTTCAGTCTCGGAAGCAAGTTCTGCTTTTTTGGACATTTTCAAACTATAATTTAAAGGGTGGTCCTCAATCCTCCAACTAGCTTAATTTACTGGTTCCCTAATCACACAGTTCTCAGCTTTTTGTGGAAAAGTGATTATTCACCGATCCATTAGCTCTTTCACATGGTAAACCTGAATATGTGATTGGAACAGCAAATGCTGTGATGTTCTCTGTGCACCTGCATTGAAGAGTCATTAAAAAACCTTGAATAATGATGAATGATTTCATTAATCGTTTAACTGCGATCTACAAAATTTTTCATCAGTGTAATGAGATTTTAATGAAAAACTAATAACAGTTTGAGCAGTACTGATTACAGCTTGTATAGTATACAGCAAGTTTACTCTGCAGTCTGATTCACTCGTCCTTTGTCACTCATTTTTACTTCAAGCCGTGCTTTGGCATAGGAATGTTGTTCCATTCTTGTCTGTTACAGGATTCAGTTCAACAGTCCTGGATCTTTGTTTTTCATTTTATGATGGGACAAATGTTTTCCATTGGTGAAAAGGTCTGCACTGCAGGTACGCCAGTTCTACTGTTCTACTCTGAAGCCATGCTGTAGTAACAGCTGCAGTATGCGATCTGACCACAGAACACTTTTTCACTTGACCTCGGTTCATTTAAAATAAGCCCATGCAGCGATGTCCATGACAGAATCATACCTGTTTTAATGCCTCTTTGTGCAAGAAACTATTATCACACAGTAAGATTCTACAAATCATTGCACATTGAGTCAAGGTAAGAAACACCGGAGACCAATCAACAGAATATATGTGGGACTAACGGCATGGCTACCCACATTCTGACTTTGCAGGAGACCTGATGCAACCACTAACCACAGTTATTATAGCTGAATGATTAGAAGATTACATAAATTAACTATCTGTCACGGCGACGGATGGCCGGTACTGAATAGGACTCAGGTGCAGAAACCCAGAGCGGAGACAGTAGATGATTTAACAGTTTATTACGGTTAAGTGCAAGGGGGGAAAAAAAAGGAAACGTGGCAAAGACAGAAAATGACGAGACGTGGAGCCTTGGTGTGGCGTGCCCAGGGGAACGTGGCTAGGGCGAGGGAACGAGGCCTGAGAAGTGGAACGGAGCTGAGTGGGGAACAGTCACACTGAGGGGAGAGGATATAGGAGTTAGGCAGGTAGTGAAGGCAGCTCAGAAGTGGCCAGTATAAGAGCAGCAATTCTTACTTGCAGTTAGGGACCTGGAGTGTTTGAGAGGGGGATGATGAAGATCCAGGGGAGGCTGAGTGGCGTGGAAAGGCTGACCTGAGATCCGGGGCTCCAGATGGAGTGTGATGGCAGGAGGGCAGGCAGGTGAGGCACAGAGGGATTTCCAAAATGATCACTAGGTATCCCGAGTCCGGAGGTGGAGTGAGTCAGGGTGGGTACAGCAACTGTAGTACAAAAGAGTCTTTGTTAGTAAGATAAATCACAGCGAGAATTTGAAACACAAGACCTGTTACCAACATGGGTTGATGACGAACTGGCAGTGAGTGAACATCGATGTGTGGTTTAAATCCCTCTGGCTTGATAGCCTGCAATAGGCTCCAGGTGTGCAGGAGCTGGAGTTGGCCCTGCCCAGGGGCGGATCCCAGGTCAGTTCAGGAGCCTAATGGAAACTCCAGCCACCCACCGTAGACCATGACACTATCTTGAGCTGCATTTTCCATCAAAAGTAATTGCCAGTGTAGAACAGATCTAGATTATATAAATAGCCTAACTGAAAATATTAAATACGGTACCTGCAGTTGCCCATCTGTTTATTGCTGGGAGATCCTGTTAATGGTTCCATCTGATCTTCTGTAAAGTTTACAGAATGTGTGAAGCCATGCAGTTAGTCCCACATACATTCTCCCAATTGGTCTGCAGTGCTTCTTACTTTGACACTTGTTCCGCCTTGTGCAGAGGCAACATGTATTGATTCGTAGAATGTGACTGTGTGTGTCAGTAGTTTCTCACGCAGAGAGGCAGGGGAGTTTGCACTCAGACCAGCTTCACTGATTTTATTGTGGAGGAGTGCACTCTGAGAACAATTTGGATTGCAGACACTGAGTGGCTGCTGGAGGCAATCTCCTCGTGGCATCGGCATCGTCATCAGTGTCATCCAAACAAAATACATACTATATTAGCTATTTGTATGCTTGTGTTTGGTGCTTTTGTATTCACGCAGTATTAGATCTTATGTCACACTCAAACTGGTAAATGAATATTTTTGTCTGTCAGACATGCTTGCCATCTTTCACAAAGTCATTGGGAAGGAGAAGTCATGTAAATGTAAGCAGATAACATCAATCAAGGTGGTGTGTACAGCATCAGAGTTATAGACCTGCTCAATAGAATTTAAGTATGACTTAAATTATTTACCACAGTTTTGTTATGAACTGTAAACACCTATATCACTGACTATTTACTGCAGTGTGAACTGTCCTAGCGTGTGTTGAGCTCATTGATCCAATTGTACATCTTGAGAAATTGTCTCTCCTTTTTGTCTCCTGCTTTGCATCTACAGTCTAAGAAAGATACGACTTTTATAAATGTGGTTACATTTCTGAGTCTACTATCGGTTTATGGTTGTTAATATGCAAAGCATGATGTTTTTTGTAAGGTATCCAAGATCTAGTTGTTTTTATTCATGATTGCTATTTGATTGACTGTCGTGTGTGATAGGCAGGTGGAAAGGCCCTGCAAGTGTTAGAGAAAGAAAATTAATATATATAACAAAAAATAAAAGCAATTTTAATTGATGGCCTTGCTTGAAGTGCGAGTGTTCTCCTTCACAATCTTACCTTCCGGCAAGAACTCACAGTTTAAACAGGGTACGGCTAGACTCAGATTTCCTCACAGGTTGATATTATGACACTGAAGACATCGAGGTCTTCATACCTCTATCAGACTTCAGAAGCAGTGCGTTCAATGCTTCTGATCTCACCAGCTGACACCGAAGGCACTCTGCTCATCCTGCCTGTATATACTTTGCACAAGCTGATCTGAGGTTTTTAAGGTTGTGTTCTAGCTTTCATCCTGTTTCCTTTATTTCTGTATAGCTGACTTAAAGCTTATGTCCAGTATGTACACTGGACATGTGGAGAGAGGAGAGTTTGCAATCCCAGTAACATGTTTTAAAAAAACACATCATTACTATTTGAGCTTGAGCGAGCATATAGGGTTAAGGTGTGGCCACACAAGCCAATTAAGAAAGACAGAGCAACCCTTTATTTTAGTAGCTCACTTAATGCAAAGAGGAAAACTTAGTAGTAGTGCTCTATGATAATGATTGAATACCAAGTAAATACAGAGCCAGTATTGCTGATACCAGTACTGATCCTGATACATATACAGTGGGGCAAAAAAGTATTTAGTCAGCCACCGATTGTGCAAGTTCCCCCACCTAAAATGATGACAGAGGTCAGTAATTTGCACCAGAGGTACACTTCAACTGTGAGAGACAGAATGTGAAAAAAAAATCCATGAATCCACATGGTAGGATTTGTAAAGAATTTATTCGTAAATCAGGGTGGAAAATAAGTATTTGGTCAATAACAAAAATACAACTCAATACTTTTTAACATAACCTTTGTTGGCAATAACAGAGGTCAAACGTTTACTATAGGTCTTTACCAGGTTTGCACACACAGTAGCTGGTATTTTGGCCCAGTCCTCCATGCAGATCTTCTCGAGAGCAGTGATGTTTTGGGGCTGTCGCCGAGCAACACGGACTTTCAACTCCTGCCACAGATTTTCTATGGGGTTGAGGTCTGGAGACTGGCTAGGCCACTCCAGGACTTTCAAATGCTTCTTACGGAGCCACTCCTTTGTTGCCCGGGCGGTGTGTTTTGGATCATTGTCATGTTGGAAGACCCAGCCTCGTTTCATCTTCAAAGTTCTCACTGATGGAAGGAGGTTTTGGCTCAAAATCTCACGATACATGGCCCCATTCATTCTGTCCTTAACACGGATCAGTCGTCCTGTCCCCTTGGCAGAAAAACAGCCCCATAGCATGATGTTTCCACCCCCATGCTTCACAGTAGGTATGGTGTTCTTGGGATGCAACTCAGTATTCTTCTTCCTCCAAACACGACGAGTTGAGTTTATACCAAAAAGTTCTACTTTGGTTTCATCTGACCACATGACATTCTCCCAATCCTCTGCTGTATCATCCATGTGCTCTCTGGCAAACTTCAGACGGGCCTGGACATGCACTGGCTTCAGCAGCGGAACACGTCTGGCACTGCGGGATTTGATTCCCTGCCGTTGTAGTGTGTTACTGATGGTGACCTTTGTTACTTTGGTCCCAGCTCTCTGCAGGTCATTCACCAGGTCCCCCCGTGTGGTTCTGGGATCTTTGCTCACCGTTCTCATGATCATTTTGACCCCACGGGATGAGATCTTGCGTGGAGCCCCAGATCGAGGGAGGTTATCAGTGGTCTTGTATGTCTTCCATTTTCTGATGATTGCTCCCACAGTTGATTTTTTCACACCAAGCTGCTTGCCTATTGTAGATTCACTCTTCCCAGTCTGGTGCAGGTCTACAATACTTTTCCTGGTGTCCTTCGAAAGCTCTTTGGTCTTGGCCATGGCGGAGTTTGGAGTCTGACTGTTTGGGGCTGTGGACAAGTGTCTTTTATACAGATGATGAGTTCAAACAGGTGCCATTCATACAGGTAACGAGTGGGGGACAGAAAAGCTTCTTACAGAAGACGTTACAGGTCTGTGAGAGCCAGAGATTTTCCTTGTTTGAGATGACCAAATACTTATTTTCCACCCTAATTTACGTATAAATTCTTTACAAATCCTACCATGTGGATTCATGGATATTTTTTTTTCACATTCTGTCTCTCACAGTTGAAGTGTACCTCTGGTGCAAATTACTGACCTCTGTCATCATTTTAAGTGGGGGAACTTGCACAATCGGTGGCTGACTAAATACTTTTTTGCCCCACTGTAACTTATAAAGGCAGCTCATGTAGTGGAGAGCAGTGACACCTAATTTATAGAATTAGAATAGAATTCAACTTTATTGTCATTGCACATGCACAGGTACAGGGCAACGAAATGCAGTTTGCATCCATCCAGAAGTGCTTTAGTGATATAGATATATTACAATATATATTAGCAATAATATAGATATGTGAGTATATTACAGAAATGGGTCTATTATGTTATAATGTACACGGTATGAAGTATGTTGTGAATATTCTATAACTATAAGTATGTACAGGCTGTAGTGAGTACAAGCTATGTACAGGATATGAACAGGATATAAATATGAAAAACTATACAGAATATGAAATAAATAACTTTACAGAAATCTGAGATATACAGTTATACAGAAATGGGAACTATGCAAGTTGTAAACAGTTGTAGGGTTAAAAATTATCGTGTGCAGAATGATTATTTACAGAGCTATACAGTAGTGCAGTTAAGATAAGTGAGATATGTGGATGATTTCTACAGAGGCTATATAAAGTGCTGGTGGTTGTGAGTGGTGGTTCAGTCCATGTTATTATTGTGTGTTTGAGGGTACAGTTGTCCATTGTGTGTGTGTGTGTGTTCAGTCCATGTGTGTTGGGGGAAAACTCTGTAAAAGACCCAGGAGAAATAAAGACACAATGAGACAAAGTTACTTTCTTTATCAAACGTGTACACGGGTGAGCTGCTAAGAACAACTCACACCATGCACAGTGGCTTGGTAATTTTTATAGGAAAGACAGTGAGAACAGGATAAGAAAATACAAAACAAATAAAATAAACAACTCCATATGTGGCGCTAGTCTCGTCAGCAGAGAGCTGGGAGAAGGCTGTGAGAGATAAAACAATCTAAAACAATATGTCCCAAAACAGTATGTCTTTGCTGAGAAAGTCTAAAAAGATAATTGTAAACTAATCTAACCATAGGCAAAGGGCAGACAAAAGGCATCTTTGTACATTTAAAAGAAGGTAAAGAAACATAGAATCATTTTTCCTGTAACATTCCCTCCTGTTTTAACTTATTTTAAATGTATACAACAATTGTCTGTGAAGGTTATTTATTAAGCATCTTTAGCAATTTTTTAATTTTCAAAATGTCAGCATAGCAGAAATGGAAGTCATTTGGTCTAAAGAATAAAACAAAAGAAAATAATAAAAAGAAAAACATAGTAAATGAAAATCATAGTAAATGAAATAACAAGTGGAATAAACAAGAAAAAATAATAAAACTAAAACTACAAAAAATAAAAGGATGAAAACTAAAATGAAAACTTTGTATTTAAAAATGATGAAAACCTAATATGTAAAATGAAAACTTCAAAAAATACAAGGATGAAAACCTTATATTTAAAATGATGCAAACCTTAAATTGAAAACTTTATATGTGAAATGATGAAAACTTCATATTTAAAATGAAAACTTTAAAAAAAAATAAAAGGATGAGAACTTCAAAAATAAAAGGATGAAACCTTTATATTTAAAATGAAAAACTTTATGTTTAAAACTGAAAACTTCAAAAAATAAAGGGATGAAAACCTGCATAACCTACTAATGTTTTAATCAGTGCGTGATCACTTGACAAGTCATTTTTAATCACCACGTCATTCATTAGCAGTTATTACAAGTTCTCCTCTAACAGAATTGCAACGGGATGCTGTTCTTCTTGAGGCACGGCAACATAAACAGTCATTGTAGTTGTTATCATCTTTGAAATCATTACTCTTAGACATGGCGGTGTAGCTGCTCCAGATGTGTGGTCAGTGACATATTTTTGCAGAATGGACAAATTCTGCAAAGCTTCATAAATGTCTCCTCCAGTTTCGTATCCATCAGGGATAAAAGTGCAACATGTTTCCCCGATCAGCTTGCAAACTCCTCCTTGTGATGCTGTTAGCAGGTCTAGAGTCAGTCTGTTCTGCAGCACCATCGTTCTGATGGCCTGCTGTTCTCCTGCTAAGACGGTTCCCAGGGTCTTAGTCAAGTTGATGTGTCGTAGCAGAGCATATCGGTTGATTTCCACATGATCCCGCACCTCGGCAACTCCAATGCCGGGGATCAAGCTCTGTAAGAATTTCACTCCTCCTCAGATGCGAAACTCTGGTTCCTTTACTGCTTGGTGCCGTCCGTGCACATCCTGTCTGGTAATGAGTCTTTGTTTGTAGTATCATCCGGTAGCTGTAGTTGGAGCGACAGTTGAGGCTCATCAGTGTCGCGTTACTGGCACAGGTTTCGTTGAGTGAACAGTCCATACACTTCCTCTCGTTCCTTGGTGGGCAGAAAGTGTATATGTATTTGCATAGCAGTCAGTTTTATTATTCAAGTAAGCTGTAGTGTTCATAAACTGCCACCAGAAATTAGTGGCATAGCCATGGGGAAACTTGGTGTACTTTCCTTTGTCATACAGTGTCTGCCTTTTCTCCATATAACGTGACTTGTTGTCCCTCACGGAAGCAAAGATGAGGAGCCCGGCCATGGTCAGGGCCACTGCAGTTGTTAAGAGCCACCACCTCATGACGACGGGACACACCCTCCTGTCGCGAGTAGACCCCCCGGCCAGGAAAGCTGACCCCTCCACCGGGCGAGATCACAACAAGTGGGCGAGCCTGCCGTCAGCTGTGTTTAGATGGCTTCACTTACTGGCTCTGATGGATGCAAGATGGTCGTTCCGCTATTTTGCAAGCTCCAGTTTTTCCTTTGGAGCACTTTGATCAGAACCCAGTCACCGGGCTGTGATCTGCAAGACACTTGATAGACATCATTACATTCTTCGTCATTTACAATCATCTCTTTATTTTCCTACAACTTAGACATACATTTTGCTACTGAAATTGTATCTGCCTTTTTCACTGGGTAGATTTCTGGCCACTTTGAGAATACATCTATAACCACTAGGGTGTATCTTTACCCTTGGCATTCATTTAGCTCAATAAAGTCCATATGGATTGTGTGGTCTCAGGTTTCCCTGAGCATTACATTTTTGACACGTCATGCATGTTCTGACAAATTGTTTTGCTGAGGTTTCAAAATTTACAGTGTAGAATTTACAGTGTAGAAATGAGAGTATTGTGTAGAATTTACAGTGTAGAAATGAGAGTTGACAATACTGGTCAGTCCCCCCGTTGACAAATGCATACAGCCATGAGTCACTAATGCCGCCATTTTGTGGAGGAATTTTGGCAACACTAGCTTGCCATAACACATCATTAAGTCGTTTGTCAGAACTGCACCGTGTTTTAGCCATTTTGCCTGCTCTGCTGTGCTTGCTGCTTTTTGTTCATTTTTCAACACATCCAGTGGAATCTGATGTGTGTTTACTGCCATCAATGTCATGTTTGCCTGTTGTGCCGCCTATTTTGCTGCTCTGTCAGCAAAATTGTTGCCTGTAGTAATGAAAGAGTCAGTAGGCGTTGTAAGAGGTTGGCATGCTGGTTTGCCGGTTGGTGTAATCATTCCTCTGGTTTTCCAGATTTTTTGCAAAATGATGCACAGCAGAGAAAACATACTGGCTGTCTATATAAATGGTTATTTGTTTATCTTTGTGTATTTCACATGCGCAACAATCTCGTGTGAAGTGACCTTCCTCTCCACGGTTCTAGCAGGCGTTGTCTGTATGTTATCTGCTGTTTCTGCGTGGCTGTCTGCGGCCTTGGTGTTTGTGACTTTGCTCGCCTCTCTGTTCCTGATAGCCACCTGCGAATTAGTGTTTTAGTCTGTTGTCAACAGTCAGCCTTATTTTTAAGTTACAGAATGCTTCTCCCTTTTTTTGTTTTTTGTTTTTTTGTTTGGGAGAATAGATGCAACTCTACATTTTCACTTAAGGCAGTTTTAGATAATTTCTAGTTCTTCAAACAATGCATGGATCTCACACATTTCAAACTTTCAAGTTAGGGTTGTTTCCCATTTATACAAATATATATATTTAACTTTGCATTGCTCACAGCTCATAGCTCACAGCTCTAAACCTAGGCATTTTTCAATCATATGCCTAATCACTATGTGTCACTGTGATTCTCAAGTATGGTCACAAGTTCGTTTAAATTCGTTTCCAAAACCAACAAAATAATCAAAGAAAAACAAAAACATAAACGTGTCAGGACACAAAAGAAAAATAAAAATGCTGCCACCCGAACAAGGCAGAAGTCTGCATATGTTGGCTTGTAATAGCATGCAGCTTGTAACATGGTAGACTAATGTGCCTGTGTTAATTCAGCTCCATATTATTGTGTGAAGTTGCACTGGGTTGGGAGTGGTTTTGTGTGTGTCACATTTTTGGTGAGCCAATGGCTGGAATGGGGTTGGACTAATTAGAGGCAGGTGTACTTGATTGCACTGACACACTGGTCTACTTATAGCCCACACTACAAACACTGCTGTGTTGTTTTGTCTCTCTGTGCAGGTATGTAATGTGATGAAATCAGATATGTTTGGGATGGATTGGTTTTGCCCTATGAATTTTATATTAAGTGTGTCGTTTTGTCTCTCTGTGCAGTCCAGGGCCTATTATATGCCACAGCCTAAAGGCAGCAGAGTTGCAGAGGCTTGAGTGACCACTGACTATATGCTTGCAGGGTGGTGGGTCTCCAAGGACAACTTCTAACCCTGTTAAAGGCAACATGTGGAGTGCAACTTGGCTGTGTGGCATAGCTGGCTCTGGCCTTGGGACTGTGTGTTTTTATACAATTCTTAAGTGGGACACTGGACTGTTTTATCTTTTATCTCTTGATATATTTTTCGTCAATAAATTATCTTTTAGAATTTTATTGACTGACATCTTTTTGCCCATGACTGAAACGGTTGGTCAGACCTAGAGTCTTTCTTTGGGTGTGTTACAGCAGCTTCTGCTCTAAAAGAAACAAATAAATAAAAAGAAAAGAAAATGTGGAACATGCTCATCAGCTTAGCAGTGTCTACATATTTAATTCAGCTTCTCAATCCTGTAGTTTTAGCTGTTGTCTACAGGGTTTTGCTTATTGGTTGTTATTATAGGTGTGCTCTATATCTCAGCAATGTGTCATTCTAGGATGATAGGTTTCAAGCTGGTCAAGTGCCTCTATGCACTTCATTAGTTTAGTTATTCTCCGTATTGTCTTCATCTCACATGTCATTACACTGAGTTTCAGCAAACCTTAAGCTTGATGCAGACTACTGCTTAACAATTATTCACCTCACATCATAACCGATTAAGGTGCCTCTTCATATTAATATTATGTCATTGTTAATATTATCCTCTTTGTCTTATATAACAGCAATAGCATATTATAATATTTTATCAGTGTGTACCACTATACTACTCCTGAGCCAATTTGATAGTTAGGATCATCTTATTCAGCAAACAGATAATTTAGAATTCATCCAATCTGCGGTCACATTTGTTCTCTCTGTTGCATGGCGGACCAGGCAGTTCTATTATAATATATTATTTATATTTTATTTTGTATCCATCAAGGGCTTCAGATGACCTGCAGAATCATCCTTTTCCCAGGGTGGAGACAGTTACCTTTTCACACACTGTCCTTGGCTGAACAATGACACAGCCTTAATATACCTTATTAAAATATTTTCGTGTGAATTATTTGCTTTATATTCATTTTATACATGCTGGGCATGGTCATCATGCCAACTGTGTTTCATTGTTAATATCACTTTACAGGTTGTTATCCTTGCTATTATTAATTTCAAATACTCTAAAGATAATTTCTGCTGTAATTTTCCCTTTGTTCATCTTTATTTCGTACTTTTTATATTTATATCTACTCAGTGGGGTCTGTTTTCAACCCTTTTAAACTACTTCAAACTACTTTGATCTCTAGTTTTCACCTAATAAGGGATTATTATGTTCTTCCTGATATGGGTGTTGCTGCAGATGCGGCTGCAGGAATGAGTGATGGTTTACTAAAAGGATTGTGGACACTGCACAGTGTCTCGTCTTCTGGTTTTACTAAACTGGCAGTTGGATTCTGTTCTCCCGACTGTTTATATTTTGTTTTCTTAAATCTCTCAGTTTACAGACACTGTTTTTGTCCGGCGTCTGGACTTTTCTTTTCTCACCACTGCTCGTCAGCAGGAGTGAGTTTTAATTTCACTTGCTTGATTACCCATCTTATTTATGTATTTACTTATTTTTGTTTAAGTAATATATACACAATACAGCTGCTATCACCTTCGCTGGTATTAGAGACGAGAGTGGTTGCTCACACGCCCTTCTACTTTCGGACTATTTCCAAAAGCGGTGTGAACTTTACGAGACGGAACTCGACCGTTCTCTCAACTCACCAGCACGTCAGTGAATAGCAGTAAAAGAAAAACACAGTAGGAGCAGCTCAGTCTCTTATTGGACCGTGAAAATTCAGCTTGCTCCGTTGATTAAAACAATACACACACACACATTCACATTCACACTTATTCGCGCGATCGGAACCCTTATCATAAGGGGAGCTGCCAGTCTTTCTGTAGACGAGCTACTTATTCCCTAGACCCTGTCTAGACCCAGCTGGGGGAGCTACCCAGAGCTCCAAACCTAACCCACAGAAGTGGGGAGCTTCCAGTCGACGAGCTCCAAGCTACCAGCCGACGAGCTACTTTAAACCCACAGAGGTGGGGAGCTTCCAGTCGCGACGAGCTACTTTCGCTATTTTAAATTCCCTGAATTTAAAATACGCTTTTACGCAAGATTGTGTCAGTGTGTCTGTATCTACCTGGTCGGTGTCGCCGGGTCTGGTCCACCTCGATCGGGTCCCACCACCGTGGGTCGCTTTCTAAGACGTTGGCCAAGACTCGAATTTAACGCCCTTGGTCTTTGACCACACACCTAGTGTGTGGGCTGTCGACAGACGAACAACGTGGACTGGTCACGGAGATGGGACACGATGGAGGCGCTCCGGCTCCGAAGGACCAAGAAATGTTGGGGGAAAACTCTGTAAAAGACCCAGGAGAAATAAAGACACAATGAGACAAAGTTACTTTCTTTATCAAACGTGTACACGGGTGAGCTGCTAAGAACAACTCACACCATGCACAGTGGCTTGGTAATTTTTATAGGAAAGACAGTGAGAACAGGATAAGAAAATACAAAACAAATAAAATAAACAACTCCATATGTGGCGCTAGTCTCGTCAGCAGAGAGCTGGGAGAAGGCTGTGAGAGATAAAACAATCTAAAACAATATGTCCCAAAACAGTATGTCTTTGCTGAGAAAGTCTAAAAAGATAATTGTAAACTAATCTAACCATAGGCAAAGGGCAGACAAAAGGCATCTTTGTACATTTAAAAGAAGGTAAAGAAACATAGAATCATTTTTCCTGTAACAATGTGTTAACGTGGGTCAGATGTCAGGAGGCAGAGTTCAGGAGTCTGACAGCTGTGGGGAAGAAGCTGTTCCGGTACCTGGTGGTCTTAGTCCGGAGGCTCCTGTAGCGCCTCCCAGAGGGCAGGAGGGTGAAGAGTCCATGTGATGGGTGACTGGGGTCTTTGATGATTTTCCCAGCCCTTTTCAGACACCGCTTCCTGTAGATGTCTTTTATGGCAGGAAGTGGTGCTCCGGCGATGCGCTGGGCAGTTTTCACGACCCTCTGCAACGCCTTCCAGTCCGAGGCAGAGCAGTTCCTGTACCAGACTGTTATACAGTTGGTCAGGATGCTCTCGATGGTGCAACGATAGAAGTTCACCAGGATGTCTGAGGACAGGTGGTTCTTCCTCAGAGTCCTCAAGAAGAAGAGGCGCTGGTGAGCCTTCTTGACCAGCTTGGAGCAGTTGGTCGTCCAGGTGAGATCCTCGGAGATGTGGACTCCCAGGAACTTGAAGCTGCTCACACGCTCCAGAGCCGTCACTTTAATGTGGATGGGTGGATGTGGGTCAGCATTCCTCCTGTAGTCCACGATGAGCTCCTTGGTCTTCTCGGTGTTAAGCAGCAGGTTGTTTGTGTCGCACCACTCAGCCAGACGATCCACCTCCTCCCTGTAGGCGGCCTCATCGTTGTCACTGATGAGGCCAATCACCGTGGTGTCATCTGCAAACTTAATGATGGTGTTGGAACCATCAGCAGGTCTGCAGTCGTGGGTGAAGAGGGAGTAGAGGAAAGGCTCATCACACAGCCTTGTGGTACACCGGTGTTCATTGTGATTGTAGATGAGCAGCGGTTATCCAGCCGGACATGTTGGGGGCGGTTGGTCAGGAAGTCCAGTAACCATTTGCAGATGAGGGAACTGATGCCCAGGTCTGTCAGTTTCCTGATGAGTTGTGAGGGGTGGATTGTGAGATGACTCATCAAAATGTGCAAATTTGAATCACAATTCTAAATCACTGCTATTTTTGGGTCACATACTGAATTTACAGGACATTAAGTAAGTATTGGTCCTATTGTGCTACTATTGTTTTAGTACCAGTACCAGTACCAGTGTGGAGAAGCTGATTAATGCTACTTAAAAATACAAAAAATGTTGGAGCTTAACGACCAACAGTGCATAATATAAATGAAATGTTCAGAGGTTCTGGCAGGATTTGTCGTACCACGGGACAAGGACTAACATATATTGACTGGTTAATCTTCTGGCTGTCATGATCCTGGGCAATTTCGACCAAGCGTTTTGAGTTTTAGTTTGTTTTTATGTTTAAGTCCTTTAGGTTTTCTAAGTTCATTTCTGTCATGCCTAGGTTGTCATTGTAGTTCTTTGTTTATTAGTTTCCCCTTGTGTTTTCAACCCCTGTGCTAAGTCTCCCCTCTCCTTTATGTGTTTCATGTCTGCATGTCATTTGTTGTCAAGTTCATGTTGCCATGTCTGTCTCATTATGTTTCCTTTTATTTTGAAGAGGTCATGTGTTCATGTGTTTAGTTTTACTCTTCCACTGTGACGTCATTATGTTCCTTTGTGTCAGCTGTTTCCCCATGTGTTTCCATTTCCCCTGATCACCTCCTGTGTGCTCTTAGTCTGTGTGTGTTCATTCATTCCTTGCCCGAGCGTCTGTTATCCCACCTCGTCTCCAAGATTATGCGTTCATGCCAGGTCTATGTCTTTGTCCATGTGCCAGGCTTTTGTTATGTTTAGCTCACCCAGTTTAGGTTATGATTTAGTTTTGTATTTGCTTTTGTTTGTTATTGCTATCAGCCTTCAATAAACGGCTCGTTTTCAGTTAATATAAAGTCTTGTTATTTTGCGTGTCCGCCCTTGGGTCCACCTTCTTCACTCCATATAATCTGCCTCAGCCAGACTGTGATACTGGCACATAAGCAGCACTTTAGAAATCACTGCATCCTTTTGGCAAAGAGGAGAGGGACCTCCTGCCATCCTTTAAAAAACTCACACCCATCACCCTAGGGACCATTCTCAGCCACGCCATAAAAAGACCATATATCCATATTTTATTCCACTTTAAATTAGCCAACCTTGTAAAACTACTTCTCCCTGAAATATTCATGTAAAGTTTTAATTATATTTTCGTTGTTTTAACCCTTCAAATCCCAGTGTTATTACATGAGCGCCCTGTGTTATAAGCCCCAAAAACCAAAAAACGAAACTAAATATTTCCACAAAAAACCAGTTGAAGTAATATGTGATTGTCATTATAAGTAGGCCTTTAGATGGACCAAAGATTGGCACCAACATACATTTTGACCTGCCATTATTTTTTTTGCATTTTTTTTGCAATTTAAAAATTAAAACTCTAAGGCCCTGAGTCTTCATTGACATCCAAGAAAAGAAGAAAAAATAAAATCATATGATGATAATTTGGGGTTGAAAAATAGCGTTTATAATGGAAGTCAATAGGCAGAAAATGGTCCCCAGGGTGATGGGTGTGGGGATTTCTGCTGCTCAGCCATTTTAGGCTGATTTAAGGAATTCACACTGGAATATTAACATTGACAGGTAAAAACTATCCTGTGGCAAGTTTGGTTATATTCCACTGAACACAGTGGAAATGGCAGCCATTTAACACATAGCAGTGGCACAAAAAGGTCTCAAGAAGGCAGGAAGGTTAAGCGTACTATCAAATTGCAGTTTAAGTACAAGCTTTACAACAGCATGCAGCTGATGTGCATTACATCTGTTTTGCAGAAGGCCTTGTTGTTTCAGCAAGACAATGCCACAATGCCCTTTGTATGTATTACATAACAGGTGTTAGGCGTTACTGTAGTCACATTACATTTTTCAGTAGTGCAGTAATGCATCTATTTAATGTACTAAATTCAGTAATTACATTACAATTATGTTGATGGTAAAAAAAAACCCCAAACAAACAAACAAACAAAAAAACACACACACACATGCTTTCTTCTTGTGCCAGTCAGCTGATTTCAGTTAGTGTGCAGGAGGTGGGAGATGGTGGAGTTTCTACAAATTTTCAGAAGCCAAGGTATGGAAATAACTTTTTATTGCACAAAAGAGCAAAAGAGCAATGATAAAGCGTAGACTATAGGTTTATATTGTTAACTGGTATTTATGTAAGGTGTTTCAGGTCATTTTATAGAGTAATGAGAAGGTAATGTAATGACTAGTGTAACAAATTACTTCCTCTAGTGCATAGGTGTCAAACTCTGGCCCACGGGCCAAATTTGGCCTGCGAAGCCATAACAAATTACTGTTAGAGCTGGCCTACTGGTATTATACAGCTAATATATATATTGTTTAGTATTAAGCTTTGCTTGTTCCATATTCAGTTTTTCAGCAAAACTTATTTGAGTCCATAAGAAAAGATTCCTTCTTATATCTAGAGGAAGATTTTTTTTTTCAATAAATATTAATGTTAGCCCGCAACTTTGTTCCAGTTTTTAATTTTGGCCCACTGTGTATTTGAGTTTGACACCTCTGCTCTAGTGGGTAATTAAAAAACATACTGCAGTACTTTTAAGAAAAGTATGATTACTTTCTAACAGCATGGCTTCATAAAGATTGTTTGTAGCTGATCGAGGGTGACTAATGTTTGACAAATCATGAAAAAGCTAAATAATTTATTTTTACTTACATTTTTTAAAATGACAACTTTTTGGGAGATTTGATTGCACGTGGTTGCTTGAGTCTAACATTTTATTGTTTGTATAATAAAAGCAAAAGAACACAAAAATGCTTGCTTTTTAATGAAAGCTGGTCGAGTCTGATTTTTAGATGTGTACTCATAAAATTCTAAAAGTCATATCTAAAAATCTGTGGTCAAGGGGAAAAAAAACCCTCATCTTCTTACTTTGTGAGAAATACATTTTTGTGCTGCTCTAGTTTTTTCTGTCTTCACACTAAGATTTGTGGCTATCCATCTGCAATTTCTGGGATTTTTCTCCCCTCATGTTCTTGTGGATTTCTATAACACAGTATGCAAATTTTCAGCAGGGTTATGTGTAATAACCTTACATTGTTGACACTTTTCCTCAGTTAATTGGTATTAGTCACTGAGTAATTAAATTCAATCGCATGCGTGGTCTCCACTTGGATGGATGATTACAAAGACAGTGCAACCCTAACATAAATCACTGTGACATGCATAGAAAGGCCGCGCACACACATTTTTCACTGCTTTCAAGTGCCTGAGCAATTGTTTCTCTAGACAAGTTTACCGTTGTGTGAGAGGAAATGAAAACAATGGCAAGCTCGATATTGTAATATATCTATATCACTAAAGCACTTCTGGATGGATGCAAACTGCATTTCGTTGCCCTGTACCTGTGCATGTGCAATGACAATAAAGTTGAATTCTATTCTATTCTAAGCTCGATATGCACAAAAATGTGATATGAAGCAAATGATCCCTTTAATCAAAGATTTTGAATTCAGACAAGCACATTCATTAGTCAAGTCCACCTCCCCATCTGTTTATATTACAGCAAACAAAACAACAATGTGCATATGTTTCTTTATACACTGAGTATTTCTTTCACATCAGAGACCTCAGAGTGGATCTATTTGTAGATGGTCCTCATTGACTTCACAGAAAAGATGACCTGATACTGTCCACTTGGCCTCCTTACTGACTCCCAAGGCTCCAATTAAAACCTTATGATTGGGCTTAAGTGTGTCAAACTAGCAGCATACAGCAGCTCTTTAATGTCACATGACTTGTTGAAAGCTATGTGCACGATGGGAGGCATGCAGTGGGCTCTATGTCATGCTTTTATGCTGAAACAGTAATGTTTCCCATCAGTTATTGCTATTATTATTTTTAATAACTAATATTATTTTTGATTGTATTAAAAGTCTTAAAGATTTGGACTTTAAGCAGGATGAGGGACTGAAATGTCATTTTGCATGTTTGAAGTGGAAAATCATCTAATATTGCAGTAAAAGGCATGACTAGCCATCTACATAATTTTCTGTGGTTCTTATACCACCACAGGGGATCAGAGATTTAATATCTAATGTTGTGAGTTCAGATTTTTCTTGGTTGAGTGCCCATTGTTCAGCAGACGGTTTGTATTTCACCCTTCAGTTAATTACTTTCTCCGGGCAGAAGAGTCAACACAGTGCACCCAAAACGTGAATTTTATTCTGAAAACCCCCAAAACATACATGAAATTAAGGCATCAAATAAATGTAGGCTGTGTTTTTTTGACTTAGTCTCATAAAGCAGTGGTCTCTTTTCATAAATTACCCACTATAACTTATTGAGTCTTTAATAAAGCAGAACTCAACAAAGCGAAAAGAGGATGTTTGCTCATGACCTTGAAGCACAACTGAATGGGAGGCTCCAAAAAGCTTAAATGTTCTCTGAATAAAGCTTTTGGCAAGAAGTGACAGTTTGAGCCATCATGGGAAAGTGAATAGGCCCTTATCAATAGCAGCAAGAACCAAGAACTGCTTCAGGTTACACCCACCAGCTATAAAAGGACATGAAAGAAAAATGATCTCTCAAGTTTGCAGGAGATGTAGTGGAAAATGTCTCAGTGATGAATAAGAGAGCAACAGACTTTTACTAAGCTTTGCCTTGAGAGCACTTTACAAAGTGGGCGAACAAGATCTGTGGCTAGCAACAGGGTATTAACTATATGAATAATTATAAAAAATAATCACTGGCATCCTCGGTTTTTTGTTAGGTGCTTAAAATATGTATAGGCATGTTTGTCATGCCCGCCATTGCAGTGATGCCAACATTTAATAATAATCAGTGTATCTGATGCTCCCAAGATCCCCCAAACAGTCAGTGATCTGCCATGAAGTGTATCAATCCAGCGCCTACCACTGTTTCCTTTTGCACTCTATTGCCAGACGGGCTTCCATTGCGAGCCACCTTGGCAGAGAAATTCCCCATCGGTAAATATTTTATTGTATTAATGAATCTCATTTTGACCAAACTGTCAAACGAGTTTTAAAGCTGAATACACTAATTAACCTTGACAAAGTCGGGTCGAAAATTCTCACCAAGCAGAGTGGTGCATTCAGAGTTGAGCAGACCACCAGATTTTAAAACGTGCTTGTAATTTAGCTGATTTTTAAATAATTTGCATCTTCAGTTAAAAGTGCAGCAAAATGAGATTCCAAAGATTGTCTTTGTGACATCACTGCAAAGGTTTCTATACTACAAACCCTGTAACTAAAAGAACAGGCGCCAGGGAACAAAACCTACCTACATTCACTAAGTATACAGAACCACCAGATGCAATAAATCTTTGCATCCAGAGGTCATGGATCAACAGGAGAAGAACAGCAAACCAATAAGGAACTGTCGTGGGGGTTGTGACAGAAATTAATTGGGAACCTTTTAGAAAGACCAAGGCTGGTTCAGTGAGATTCTCAGAAAGAGGAAAAGTTGGGAAGAAGTGGTGCTTATATGATTATTTATAGAAACCTGTTGTTTTCCTATCATCTTCGAGCCTCAGTCACTGGCTTGTTGAACACTCGACCTGTATAGTCTCCAAATGCAGCATGTACTGAGTATAACCTTGCATTATACAAAGTTGCTATTCCAAGGATGATGCACTCAGTAGCACAAGCAATTTGAAGGAGGCAGCCACTGTATATGCAACACATACTGCATTACATTTTTTGCAAGAGAGCTAACTCTTTCCTATTGGGGCCACTGCAGCAAGGAAACAATACAGTACAGAACAATGGAATACAATGCAGTACAAATTATTTCATTAATCTCAAGGGCAATTTGTTTGTAGCAGCTTGTTATAGACCAAATGCTGCAGTATGTCGCAAGATACAGTTACATGTAAATAACAAAGCTAAATGGGGAAAAAAATTAAATATGAAATCATCTCTGTAACAATATGTGTGTAACTTGGCAGATGCAATGAAACGTATTAACAAATCAAATAAAAGAAAATCAAGGTGACAATATCTAAAGCTAAATGGCAATCAAGCTGTAAAATGAATAAATTATTTAAATAATAATTTACAAGCAGGTAAAACATAACAAAACCCTCACAGCCACAGCAACAATCTGCAAGGATATTCTTTGATACTGTCTAAATGTTATTGGGTTGAGCTCTAAGCCTGTCCTGTGGGTGGTCAAACATATAATTTGGGGAGCCTGCGAGAAACGTCATGGTGGGTGGTTTCATGTGACAGTGGACTTTATTAATCAATTATCCATAGAACCGCCTGAGCTGTCTGCGCTCATTTACAGTGTGTTTTATCATCAGAGAGCTGGCTGGGCCCACCGGTTACCGGGCAGCCTGCCAGATACTACAACTGCCTTAGTCTGGCTAGTTTGGCAGGACTCAAAGATAAACACTCCATGTGTTTCAGGAACCATTAGTATCAGCTTCTCCCAAGTACATGCAGACAGTTTACAATATAACAGGCCACTATGTGCACATCACACCACAAACATAACTAAGTTTCTTACCGAAGCACCATCGGGAATCCCATCTGCAGGGAAAATAGGTCATGTGTGCGAAGGAAAAACAAAAGAAAGTAGCGGCTCCAAGAAAGAGGTACCACACTTTTTTGAGACCTTTTGTTTTTCCCTAACATCATCTCACTGACTGGATTACTTCATATTAGAAGTGAGGAAAAGTGAAGGCCAAATGTAAGTGAAGGATTTTTGGGGGAAAAGAGAGAATATTTTATTTCATAAAAAAGTGCTGATAGCATCTTGCAAACATCAGGAACAACTGGAAAAGCTGGAGTGTCGACTCGTCCACACTGTTCTTATTTATAAAGTGCTTTACAGACCCAAACATTACGGCTAACAGCAGGATTATCCCGTTTGAGTGCAGCTAGCTAAACAGCGATCAGCTACTTACTGCTAAAGAGACAGATAGTAAAAGTGGACAGTATAGCCTCGGTTTCTTAACATAAAACTCATTGTTGCATCCAGGGGCAGAATAAATGTGATCCCTTTCAACTGATTTTTAGTTTTATTGTAGTTATTTTCCTCTGAGTTATCGATTCTGTCATTAGTTAGCTAACATAAACTAATGTAAGTCTATTAGCTGCAATCAACCGACCAACTACATGACATCAGGACATCAGAGCGGGGCTCCATGGTGTATATTAGCCTTTATGTGTGTAGCATTTCATGTCCCCTCTAATAATTTATTTAGCAAGAACAAAGATAAAATGCATCATGAATGTGCAGTCGACAGAGTCCTTTGGTGCAACCTGAACTGATTGTACAAGGCAGAATGGATCCATACTTTAACGTTTTGGATGCCAAATTCTGACTGAATCTGTTGCAGCAGAAACTGAAGGCATTGGACCAGCCAGCATTTTTCCAATCATCTGTTAGTTAGCCAGTGTCCTGTTTTTAGCTGACAGGAAATAGACAAAGACATAGAAAATAGAAAAAAATCCCAAGGCACCTGATGTGGTCTTCTCCATGCCATGTTCAAAGTTACTTAAATCACCTTCCTCCCTCATTCTGATGCTTAATTTGAACTTCACAGCTGTATTTCCTCCTGGTAACTGTAGCCCTAACTGGGTCTTTCTTATACTCAAAGCTAAATTGAACATTGGAGTTTTCTCAGGAAAACATTAGGCTTCTGAATAATGACATGCTCTGTTTTTAATCAGACTGCAATAGTGTTGTTAGCAACAGAGTCACAAAGTCCACTGCAAGTGAGAAAGAGAATAATAACAGACTAAAAGGACGAACTGAGTATCTGCTGTTAGAGCTGCTACTGGCACAGGGTGGACTGGAAATAAGGGGTTACCCATTTTTACTCTCAGTTGCTTGAATAAAAACACAATAAAACATTTTAACTTACAGATTAATACATGTTGACATGTTTATGCTCTATACCCAAGGGCGTAGATTTGGTTTTGACATTGGTGGGGACGGATGATTCAACCACCGAACCCTGCCCTGCTTCTTATTTTTTTTCCTTTTTGTCTTTGCTTCTTGATTAAAGAAAAGGAGAAATATACTTGTCTACATATGCTATTCTACATGCTTTTAAACCATTTAAAATTACAATTCATAGTTTTATATGTGAATTATATAATGTTAAATTACTATTAAACAAATGACCAAGTATTTTAGACTTTAGTTTTCTTCAGCCATATTCCATATAAAAAGTGAGACATGTCAATTCAGATTCTTTGTAAAATTACATCAGCAGCCAAACAGTTGTCATGACAATAAATACTAGTTAATCAATAGCACCAAATCATGAGTCAGTCACCTGTGACCTCGCCTCTTCACCTCTGTCTGAGCTACAACATGGCAGAGCTGCCTCTGTCACCTGATGAATAACAGTGAGACATTCCAAATACATGCAGTCACACATGTGCTTCAAATACAGTCATTGAACCACCAAGTCATCATCCAATTTCACCTGTGATCTTGTATCACCG
Source organism: Maylandia zebra (assembly GCF_041146795.1). Lineage (NCBI taxonomy): Eukaryota > Metazoa > Chordata > Actinopteri > Cichliformes > Cichlidae > Maylandia > Maylandia zebra. The sequence continues at coordinate 26,848,747 of NC_135184.1, read as the reverse complement.
TTGCTCTCTGAGCTTTGTGTTGGTTCTTCTGTCACCTGACAAATAGGACATACATGACAATAAGAATAAAATGTGGAGCTGCTTCAGTGTTTCTGTCACTTTGTGCAGATCTTGACTCATCAGTAATGTTTGTAGGGTGAGTGCATTTTTAAAACAATTTGTGCAAACTGCACTACAAGGTGGAACATTTGCAAAATCATGACTACCTCATGATATTTTGTCTCAAAAATTAACCCTATGAATATGTCAGTGCCATTAGGATGAAATTATTGTGTGCCCAACATTTTAACGTTAGACATATAATTTTAACAGCCTCTGTAAACTAATATCCTGGCTTACTCGAGGCTCCGTTTTCTCTGACAGTTTGAATCAAGATTAGAAATGCTGCTCTGAGACTGAGAGAACTAATAGTGCTGCCTGTTGTGCAGTTAGTTTCCAAAACACGTTATTCATGGTTACATACAATTTTAGACTGATGTGGGCCAAAGCCTAGCATAGCCTGTAACGTTATTGTGACGGACACATTTCATGGGTTTACTTGGCTTTAAGTGACTTGCAGGTTTCTTTGAAAAATACTTTCTTATATCCAGGTTCTTCCTTTGTGCTGCCATCCTCCAGCGCAGGCTTGCCGCTGCTAAAACTAAACAGAACTCCCTGAAAGGCACAGCCAATAACATTGGCCATATTTGTCACATGAGGTAGGACTCCAGTAGAGAACGTAATTTATCTCTTTCTGCACCACTGGGTGAATGAGACGTTGAAAGATCGTTTTTTTCTCTCTATCGGGTTTGTTTTTCTTTACTTGAAGAGATCAAATTATTGGTGGGGACAATTCATTAATCGCTGGATATTAGTGGGGACATGTCCCTTCCGTCCATGCCAAATCTACGCCTTTGTCTATACCAGATGGGAACCCTATTAAGTGAATGCATCAAAATCAACCAGCATCCTATTACTATCTCATTCATGCTTCCTTTAATAGGCAAATAAGACATACTTTATTTTTGAAGATAAAGCCATATGGTTTTATTACATTAAGGGACAAATCTGTGTTTGAGCAGTGCAAAACTTTTTTCCAATCCTGTTTTCTCTTTGCACTATAACTTAAGGAGCCCTTGGCAAAACACTTGGCTGAGATGCGTGGAGAGGTACTAAAAAAGTAATAAAGAGAAAGATTGAATGCATGGATTTAGGTGGGTGAATGGATACCACCACAGTTCAGTAATAATGTGGTAATTATGGGGTGGTAACAAGAAGATAATATTGTGGAAATAGGAAGGTATTACCACCTAATTACCAAAGTAATATCCAAGTGACTGTCTTTTATGAACAGTTTGTTTAACTGGATAATTACAGGTCAAAGGCTTGGAGTGGTAATGTGGTAACAAGCATGCCCATGAGGCAAAACCAATTAGTAATTGTATAATAATATCGGTACTAATATGATAACCTGCTGGAAGTAAAATGGCAATATTTTGCATTAGAATGTTACTGATTTGTGGTAGTGACCACAACAGAGTCATTTTCACCCTTTGGCATTTTAACAATCATATAACTGTTCAAATAACACCCATCATCTCATATTTCAAGACTTACCCTAAAATACAGTAGAACCCCGACTTACGAATACCCAGTTTCACGAAAAATTCAAGTTAGGAAGGCACTGAACAGCAATATTTTGCCCGTGTTACGGCAAAATGCCCGAGTAATGAAATCCGCTGGCTCTGATTGGCTGAGCCTACAATGCCCACAATGCCTTCCGAATCATGTGACAACCCCTTGGTTGTTGTTCTAGATAGCAATTAGCCTATAACCTGTCGTTCAGCATCGCCTCAGTCAAAACGCGCGATGGGTGCTTCGTCTTACGAAAATTTTCGTTTTACGAAGACTCTCGGGAACAAATTAATTTCGTAAGTCGGGGTTCCACTGTAGGCATATTCATCATGCTGTGAATTATGGGGTACGTGGGATAAAAAGAGGACATTATTTCTCAGTGAGTGCTCAGTTTTTAATAAGTTCTTTATTTTTGTCTTACTCAATTTATTAGTGAATTCAGAAATATATTTTAACTTTACAATGTGAAATACAATCATTTTAATCACTTGTAAGTAACAAAACCTCCTAAAACATCATCTTAGACAGTTATTTTGTCAAATCTGACTTACAGTCAGGAAAATTTGATGAGACTCCTTGACTCATAGGCACATATTTGTTTTACATTATTACTCACAGCTTCTGGAACAATGCAATATTACTCAGTTATAATCACTGTTGAAATAAGATCAAAGAACAAAGGATACTACTCACCCCATCTTCAGTCTAGCCTTGAGACTATTCAGTTAAATAATCAGACATTATGCCCCGAGACTCAGGTTTAATGAAGTCCATCATCATAATGTCAGAGACAGATTGTCTCCTGACTCTACCCAGATTTGAGATATTAAAGGTCCTTGGAAGTAGTTCCCAGGACCTCAAGTAATGAAAAAACATCTTCTGCTATCTGACACACATAGTCTGAAATTCAGTATTAATAACAGCATGCATTTTTAAGATTTACTTTTTTGGTCTTTGTGCTTTTGATACTGAGAGCCAGGAAGAGAAAAGAAGAGAAGAATCAAACTTGGGCTGTAGTGTAACCACTTGTGTTCATGCACTATGAACACAAGATGCATTGGAAAATACTTTCTACACACTGATCAACATTTGCAGCTTGGAAAGAATAGATAATAATAATTTATTGTAAAAAATCGATCTTTCTATGCTCGTCATTTTATAGTTTAAACACTGAAAAACCCTTGGAATAGAGATGTTCCAAAAGTGTTGAAATCTCTTGAATCACTGTTTAAACACTTTTTAAAGCAGCCGAAGGTTTTATCAGCTATAATTAACATCTCATGTTAGCTTTTTTCTTTTTAAATGTCTATACATTGGTGGTGCTCTAAGAGCTTCACCACAAAATGAATGTAGCTCCTCTAGGCTCAGGGTTATGCAGGCAATATGCTTTTTAGACTGAGAGCTCACAGTCAACATTTTCATTTGAATATGGGTTTTGATCTAGTAACAAAAAATGACGCCAGCCCTCAAAGTACACTAAATAGCTCTATATGCACCCATAACATCCCCTGAACAGCTAATGACAAATCATTGCTTAACATATACATACATGAGACATTACTGATGTCCGTCTTCTTTAACCTATAAGAGCTCAGACCCATTTTTACTGTCAGGAAAACTATGGGTGAGTCAGTTTTGAAACTTTAACAGAAACGTTCCTCAGTGTGTAAAGGGGCAGTGACACCTGCGTTACTGTTGGAGCCTGTGGATTATTTTTGCTGGTGACAGTACAGGGTTTTGTTTCCTCCCCAGGATTTCGCCTCTCTGTTTCTTCGGGTCGCCTCGTCTGGTTCGTTTCCTTCTGGAGGTTTTGGCAAACAGTACCAAATCGAGTGCGCTACCAGTGTATGTTTCTTCACCTGCACGTCCTGGCTCCACGTTCCCATTCACATTCTGTTGTAAATACACTGTCCATGAAAATTCGCCCTTCACTGTAAATAAATTTGCTTCATTGCAGCTCTGTGCCTCCGTGTGTTCTGCTGTCTGAGTCCATCTGCATTTCCCATAACACATCGAAGTCAAACATCTAAAATCTTTGACCGTTCTGCTTTAGAAAGATTTTTCTAAAAAAACCCAACAAAAAACCAAAATCACACTGCAGGTATATTTAGATGTAAAAAAATATTGAACAATGCACCTCCAAAATTGTTTTGTTTTGTTTTTGCTCAAAACAGCTTTTGTGGTAAAAGTGATTTACAAAAATTGCCAATGCAAACTTATACCATTCAGCCACAACAGTGTGTAATTTTGTGCTCCCCTCTTGCTAAAACAGCTCTGAGCAGTCGATGAATGAACGCCACGAGACCTCCTGGGTTGTCAGGCATGAAGACATTAACAGTTGTTTTGGTTTTTTGTTTTACTTTAAACTGGCACATCCCAAATCACAAATCAAGGGAATTTAATGACCACATCAAAACCATCAAATTTTTCTTATATTAGTCAACTTTCCCGAACATTGCAGTTGATATTGCAGCATAGTTTGCTGAAAGAGCCCATTGTCATTTCAGAATACCCTGCCATGAAACATACATGGTGAGCAACAATATTTATGTGATACCTCTTAATGTGTCACATGAACTCCAAAACCAACCCATATGAAAAAGATTTATATTAATCTTATAAAGTTTGTATCTGTCTTGTGTGAAACTTGTATGAAAAGCATAAAAGAGTGAAAACACATATAAGATCCCTTGAAAAATTATATGAATGAAACTTGTATGGTTTGGATAGTCTGTGTTCTCTCTGTCCAGTAGAAGAATAAAAGAATCAGGGTTCAATATTTACTAAAACAATATATGAAAGTAATGAGAAAGTGACCACTTTCATGAGTAAATCATATAAGTTTTATAGGATTCATTATATGATGTAGACCACATCTTATGCAAGTCTTTTATAAGTTTTTTCCATTTCTTTTCCATATGGGAAAGCTTTCCCAGCAGAACATTTCCCATAGTATTACACTACCTTGGTCTGCCTAACTACTTCCAGTAGTGCATCCTGCTGCCATCTCTTCCTCTTGTAAATAATGCACATACACTCAGCTGTCAACATAATAGAAAAGAAAATGTGTTCTTCAGCCTTCAACCCTCCTTCAAGGAATCATCGTGCATCAGTGAGTCTTGGGTGCTCATGACCCTGTTGCTGGTTTACTTGTTTTCCTTCTTTAGCTCGCTTTTGGGAAAAATTCACAACAATCACTATTTTGGAAATGCTAGTAGTCCAGTTGTCCAACCATCAGAAGCTGACCAAGAAAAATGGGCACACTTACCATTTTCTCTTGTTTGTAAGTTATTTCCAGGTTGGACTTAAAAAAATGTTGATTTTTGCTGCCCAATAATTCCTACACACTGACAGATTGGTAATAATATAATCAATGTTTTTCACCTCACCTGCCATTGCTGTCCTTGTTGTAGCCAACAGGTGTATGCTGTATGCAGTAGCAAAAGTGGCTCCACATCATATACAGTTTAAACATTTACTGACAACACAGCTTTGATGCATTCAGAAACTCTACTGTAATCTTTGCATTTCAAGAAGGGAGAGATTTTTAATTTCTTAGCAAAAAACCCCCCAAAAACCAAGATGCTGACAAATACATGGAAAACATGATATGATAAAGCAAATTCTTTCCATTTAACTTATATGAGTTGCTTGCAATGGAGTGCTTTGGAGACACTTTGGAGCACATTGTCAGATGTGATACTGATTATTGAACTGCAAAACTCTGCAGAATGACTCTTGAGAAAATAAATATATCAGCTACTGTGAAGATTATGAGCTAAGCTGATTTGTGCCCAAACTTTGCAGACAGCATGCTTATGAACAATAAACTAAACTCGTAGTTATCTGAATCTTCTACTAACATTTTAGGATGTTACCTCTTTCCTCTGAATACACATTTAAAACTCTAACAAAACACAGCATGAATATAAAATTCGAGGTATACAAGTGCTAAATATTTAACATTGCTAGATGCTGCATTTCATCAAACTCCTTTACATTAGACTGCACATTCACAGCCATTACTGTACAGTGATTTCCAACTTGCAGTTACAGTATTTCTTTCCAAAGTCTATCTCCCTGAAAAAAATCCAAACACCCCCGGCATACTAGCAATGTTAAATGTACAATTAACTTTTTATTAAGACATTTAATTGTGAATGCTACTCCTTCTCTTTACCCAATTTAACATCTTGACTTATTGCACTCGTTTGATTTTTTTCTTGTAACTGTTATGGCCGCTACTATTGCTGGTTTGAAGACTTAACTCTATAGTTTTCTATAGAATTTGCCACTCTATGGTGGTAAAGTTATCACCACTTCCATTTAAGTTTGCACCTCTGTCGTTTCTCAGGTACTTTTATTGCATTACACTTTCTTGTGTTTCTGTGTAATTTTACAACTTTCTTTTATTTGTGCAAGTGCTGCAAAAGCATTCCCCTTGCACAGATTATTAAAGTTTTCTCATTCTGAAGGACTTCAAAAAGCTTGCAGTCATAAGTGGCTGGTGTTCTTCAATTTCACTTCACTTTGTAACTGCTGTCAGTAACAATCAGTACAGACCAATCATAGCCCTTCCCCAGCACTCCTGAACACGCTATTGTTATGACATTTTAAGAGAATGAGATATTGCACAAAATTATCCTTATAATTCCTCTTTTATTACAGTCTGACTCCAGAGCTCTGATAAGAGCATCCTTTAAATGTGCTTTCTAAGAAAGGATCATGAGTGTTTCTTTTCTCAGTAAAATATACAAACTCCCAGCTTCTGTAGATTTACTGTCATCTCTGATAGTTGCTCACATTTTTCAGAGACAGCCCTTTCTTACTGATCTATCATCTGTACTAGGCAGGCCAGAGTTAATGCTGGAGTCACGTTGAATCCACCTGGACTGGCAGACCGCCGCTTTCCAAGTCTCAGTAAAACCACCTCTTTCTTTTTCACTGATCTCCTGGATGGGGACCTTAGGGTTTTATGATTATATAACCAATTGTCAGCATTCACGGTGAGCCACTAGTGAGACTACAACAGGTTTATTGTCTGAAGAAGGGGCTTTTGTGATATCGATAGTAGGTTCACATGAGAGCCCCAGTCGGGGGACTGTAGCAGCTGGTTGACCCAATGAGGCTACCATAAATAGGAATTCGTTAGTACGGCGGGGACCAGTTCCTGCTATTCCCCTCATGGCCTTGGTGGGGACCTTGGAGGAACTCTTTAAGCTGGAGCCTCTTCGAGGAGCTTCACACTGCAGCAGGGCTTGGAAGCACCTGTAAAACTGAGGCAAGCATACAGCACAAACATATGGTCAAGCTTCTTTTAAACTACACAGTTATATGCAAGAGACCACAGAGGACAAAACTTTATGAACTAAACACTTAGTTCTAATGTTTCTAGGCTGCATTTTATACCTTTTTCTAATATTGCTTTAAGGACAATACCAGCTTGATGCATTTTTAGCAAAGTTGCTGCTTCTTCAAAAGGGAAGTTTATAGTGACTCATAATCTTTATTTTCTTAGTCTCACTCTTCTCTCTCTTAATTATGAGTGTGAGCCATCACTGTATTTTCAACTGATGTAGGTTATTTGTGCAAAGGATCATCGGCGTAACTTTGTGTTGAACATTGGGGGTATCAGGGTCCTGGGTCTCCTGACCCAGCGTTTTAGTTCTTTGTGATTTTTGTATTATTGTACTTGGTGTGAGTTTCTATGGTTTCTAGTTTCGATCCCTTGTCTTCATGTTTCTCTGTCCCCTCTGTTCTGTGTAAGTCTGTGTCTGCATGTTTGGGTTCCCCTCTGTGTCTCTCGGTTCTTAGAGTCCTCTGCCTTATGGTTTATATCTCTGTGTTTCTTAGTTGCTGTCTCCACTGTGTCAAGTTCGCGTCTCTGTGTGATCCTTCCTGTTTTACTTTGTAGGTCCGTGTCTTATGTGAATGTGTCCTGCTTTGCTTGTCTCGTCAGTTCTAATTTCCCCCAGCTGTGCTCTCCTTCTGTGTCTCATTCTCCTCGTTACTTCCCAGTGTATTTAGTCCCTGTGTTTCTCTGAGTCAGTGTTGCGTCGTACCCTCAACAAGCTGTGTGTGTTTTGCCTCCGTGTTACCAGTGTTTTGTTTCCAGTTCTAGTTTCAGTTCAGTATTTCTGCTTCAGTGTTTTAGTCCACCAGCGTTTTTGTTTGTCTTTTGGTGAGTTTAGTTAGTAAGAGGTTTTACAGCAATAAAGCTGCACTTTAAGTTGAACTTCTGTGTCTGAGTCCTGCATTTTGGATCCACCACTCCTGCTTGCCCACCTGCCACACAGCCAACCATGACAGGGGGGGTGTCAAGATCTCTGTCTAAATAAGTAAATAAATCTGGGTAAATTCCCAGATGATGAAACATGCAACTATTTTACTGGTAATAACCAGTGATGGGAATAATGGTAATTAGTAATCTAGCTAATTACTATTTCTATCGTTACAACGTCGTTACAGTTACTAACAAGAAAATGTGGTCGCGTTACTATTTTTCAGCAAACAGACGGTTGAAGCTGTCTTCAGCTTACCGCACCTTCAGTTGCATGGAAGTAGCTGTCTATGTAAGTAATCTGGGCGCTACAGCTATAAGCAGCTGCGCGCGGTCTTGCAGACAGCAATCACTTTCTGCCTGACGATCACTTTTTGGCACAACACCTGGAGCTAAGGGGGCAAAACAAACGCATGACTGCTGCTGTTTGACTGAGAAAGAATAAAGTAGTCGTGGTAAGGCAATCACATGACCACGTCGAGATGACAAAGAAACAAGGTGATATATACCAGTTTTTAAATTGTGCTGATAGGGCACGTAAAGCCAGAGTCATGATAAACAATATATACGCGGCGTTTTTTTCCTGAATAGTTTCATCACGTTTGCTGTCTAAGGACAGCGCTAGCAAGCACTCTCTGCTTATGAGCAAGAAATGAAAAAACAAAAAACACCGCTTTCGTGTTGGTGGAAAAATTATACACCTCCTGCTGTCGGGGGGTGGGGGGGGGCGGGATTACGCCCTTGCAAAGGATGGCAAGTGGAGGGTGTATCCAGGTTCTACTGTGTTACCTCTGCTGTGCTGTGAAAAATTACTTTATTGCCAATCAGATGCTCTCCAGATGGCTTTGCATGATGGATTACAGTCTGGTGGTATTTTAATTCTGTCAAATTTGACAAGATCCCCAACAAAGCCTCCACCGTGTTTTACAGATGGCTGTAGACTGTCACTGCTGGATCTCTCTCCTGACCTCTACTTATGGCTGTTTATTTACATTAACAATTTCAAATTTGGATTCATCACTCCATAAGTCCTGTTGCCACTGATTCTCACACAAGTTATTGTGTCATTTGGCATACCTCATCCTTACTTAGGAATGGCTTGACAGCTACCCTTCCACCTTCTTTTTTTAGGGCTACCATTTCTTCTTTCACCCCACTTGTTCAACTCCTCTAATATATAACACTATATTAGATTTATTGTATTCTGGCTTTGAGAATTACCTTGTTAGTGCAAAAATACTATTTTATTCCTGTGAAACTCTATCATCTTTAGCATTTTTCATAGATTAAAACTTAGTAAATTACTTCTCTAGAAAGCCAGGAGAACTATTACTTGAGCTTCTGGCTTCCAGTCTGGTTGATTGGAAGCAAATTATGAAGAAATAAAAGGGGTGTGTTGTATTTTAAAAGAAATGTTTAAATTTAAATGTGAGTTCAGTGCTTACTGTTCACACACACAAAAAAGGGGTGAGAAAATGGGCTTATTTTGTATATGTATTCTCATACGTGGTTATTCCAAATGTTCCCAATTAGGTTCTCAATGTGTTTTGTGCAGTGCCACAAATCATTTAGCACTTTTAACAACATGAAAGTTGTGCCAGTTAAAACAGAAAGTGCACTCAATGCTGAAGCCAAATCTGCTAAATGCCAAATCCAAAAAGTTTAATCATTTCATTAAAAGTTTGTACAGCAGGGGAAGCAAAAGGTGCTAAAAGACAAAACAAGAAGAAAAAGAAAACCTTCAGCACAAGGCTTCATTCAAGTGGCCTTTCAAAACCATGGATTTCTTCCTGAAGCCAATGCCCTCTTTTTCAGATTCTCTCACACACACACACACACACACACACACACACACACACACACACACACACACACACACACACACACACACACACACACACACACACACACACACACACACACACAAATAATCACATTGTTAAGTTTATTCTGCTTTTACCACTTACATTTGTGTTTGTGGTCTAGCCTCCGTTCACCAGCCTTTGGGGTTTACCTTAAAAACTGTGGCATTGTCTTGCATTTCTGGAAGCGTTGGCTGTTTGATGTAATGAGGAAAATGTGAATGTGTAGCAAATAGAATGAATTTGATTTTTTTGTTTTTGTTTTAGGGAAAATAAAATTATATCATGCTGCTCTGAATAACTGACTTTTTGCATTAACCTTATTCGATGTAGGAATAATGTCCCATTGGTTTTGGAGCAGCACTGGCATCCACAATCATTATCTCCATTGTTCTTAATGCTGCAGAGTCAGCTTTGGATAAACATAACAACCCTCTGGAGACGAGAAATTGAGGACCTGTGGTGTCGCTCGGTCTCTGTATAACAAAATAGGCTGTAAGGGAAGAGGACGCTGACTCTGTAACTCTGAACATGAATGGTGTTAAATTAATGAAGCAGAAAACAAAGCTAGGGTTCATGCTGCGTTCACTGGGCTATTGGTAAGCTACTGCACTTTAGTTCCAGAAAAAGGCTGACTCTAGGCTGAGACCTGCCCTGCAGATCTACAAACAGAGGTGATCCCCTACTGTGTGCTGCTACAGAAAAACAAGGACTTCAGGCATAGCAGAACACACCCGAGCCCTCCTTGTACCAGGAAAATTACAGTCCCACTGCTGGAGAAATGATGGCTGGTCTTTAGCATTAGGAAGGGGTACAATTATGTACTCATCATGTAGGTGCAAGGCTAGTAAAGAAACAAAACAATCATTGGGGAAATGCTGCAAAAACTCCCAACAAACTCTGACATGGTGACGACAGGGTTGTGTCCACCTGGTGGACCCTAATAACATACATTTATCACTTTTTTGGGCCTGCTTTAATCAGAAGTTTCTTCTATTTTGTGACAGAGATGTGTTTGATGTGAGCTGTGACAAAATGAAAATGTCTCTGAAGTGGTGGGAGGCAAAGATCTCAGCACCTTTGCCTCTTAATTTTGCAGCTCCTGCAGTACTCTGTTATTACCAGCTCCATTACTGCAACTTCACCGGAAAGGCAGTTTAGATGTTCAGCATCTTGTTTGTGAAGGCTATAAGCATCGTTGTTCTTATTCCACAAACCTAATATCCTAAATCCATATTTGATGATGTATATCATATATTCGCTGCCATACACTGCCCTAGAGTAGAAGACAGTAGGAGACAGTGGATTTATATCTTTAGTTTGAGAGGTAATGGAGTGTTACCTTTCTATATGAGTGTGAGAGATCCAGACTTGCACTATTGAAAACTGGAATTAACATGCTCATCAGATGTTTTATATGGTGGACGTTTTAGACATGTACTTCTATTCTTTCTTCTGCATAATGCCAGGAGGAGCCAGTCAGAAGACTTAAAGGCTTAATTTAGAGAGGGGAAGACCTTAAAGAAGAACTAAAACAGCTTGATTCAGACTGTGGATGAATTGTAGGACTGCACCAAGGCCTAATATGAGATAAATAAGGTTTATTTTGAACTCTAAATCACTTATATAGTAAAGTCACTTTAAAGGTTGTAACATGGGATGTAAAAACTTATAAGTTATTGAAAAATGTGATAATCCTAAGATTCCACAGATACATAAAACATTGAAACAGTGAAATATTTTTGCGGAGTGTTGTTCAGTCTAATTAATTAACAGATAGTCCTTGATTAGGACATTTGAAAGAACCTCTCAGTTCTTCATTCATTTCCCAGTAACTACTCAGAGTGGGAAATAATAACAAAAGTACTGTTTAACATAATCATGGATTTTGCACTGTTAGGTTCTGCACTATAGTGTCACTGCTCTTCACAGGTAAATGGGATGATTGCAGGGCTTCACCTGAGCTCACGCTTCGGAATTATCACCAGTACATTCCAGTGCTTCTCAGCATATTAGCTTAATGGGCAATGAAAGACACGCACTGTGCAAAAAGCTGGATGCATGATTGAAGTTGCAGAAGAGCTTTACAATATAAAAGCAATCATAACTGCATTTCTCTGTAATCAAAATAAAGACATAAAGCTTTTATTAAATCAGCTGGTCTCTAAACATCACTTGGTGGATCCAATCAAATAAGCAGGAAATAAATCAGCTATAACTTAAATGGATAAAAGCATTTTAATCTTATAGTTGATCATGGCCTCTTCATCAACAGTAACATCATGCAGTAAATTGTATTATCTGCAAGATGAATACAAAAATGAATAAAGATAAAGTTAGGTTAAGTACCTTTGGACCGAATTCTGTAAAACTAGCTTTAAACTAACAAACAGCAAACTGCCTTAAAGTAAACAGAACTCTTTTAACTGATAACATTATCTTTCTGAACCATTACTGGTCTACACTTCCACAAATACTGTATTCTCACAAGCACCAAGAGTCAGAATACATCACAGTTTGTGAAAAGAAAGGACAGGCTGTCTCCAAGGTACAGAGGGAAAGCATTGAAATGTATACACCTTCTGTCAGGATATAATAAATAGTCAGTGGACCTCTGGATACATTTTTAAATCCAAGAAACAGAACTGGAAGTCTCGAGATTGAGATTTCATGCAGATTTAGCTGTTTTATATCAATCTCTTAACAAAAAAAGAAAGAAAGAAAAATAAAGTGTTATCCAGCATAAACCTGGGTATTTCTTGCACATAGATGGATAGAAAGATTCTGAATAATTAAAGGCCTCAGCAGCAAGTTAAAAATGTAACAATGGATTCAAGGTATACAGGTTTATTTTCAATTCTATGTATTTCTATCCATGTCTGTAACATATTCTCAACACAACGGCTGGCATTAAACTCCAATTTAGTCCTCCTCCTGAGTTCGTGTTAATGTGGACTCTGAAGATGCCACTCTTGAGTAAACGTAGTATACTTAGTATACTTTCTGAGTTTCATGTATACTTATAGTCTACTACATTTTCTCATGGGTGCAAAATACAGTGAAACTTTTTCGCAGCATGTGCTTAGATTTAAGGCATCACAGCAGTGAAATCGCACATGTGGCATTTGGAAAGAGACAAAAAGGTCGAGTGTACACAGATAATTAGTTCAAAAGTCATTTATTGATTGAATTAGATTCACGACAGTAGCATGTTATGTGACCCAGACATGTGTTTGTGTAATTGAAAGCATGTGTACAGAATATCACAGATTGTATCTTGACCATTTTTTAACCACTGATCATTAGAGACCAAAAAATGGCTTCTGTTAAGTGTTATTTGTGGAGCCAAAACGCAATGGCTTATTCCACTAAACCTCTATTGCTGCTTAAAATGAAGAAAAAATAAACCACAATGGGAATTCTGGAATTCTGCACTTCTCCAGTACAATTAGCGCAGGTACCACAGTCTGTTTATTTATTTGTTTTGAAATTGATTTTAAATATTCTGCCCTTTGGTTGTTGGTACTTTCAAATAAGGGTGGATAATATATCAATATCATGTGACTCTCTTGTGAGACAGTCATTCTTATATGGATGCTCTAAAAAGATTCCCCTCACTAATCTGATTACTTTATGTCTCCTTATATATTTGCTTTTTCAAATGAGAGGACAGTGAATCAATGTTTACAACTATTTTACAGAAAAGAAGAAGAAATTCAGACACAGGGGAAACGGTGAAAGAATGAGCGAAAGCTTACTCAAGGGCGGCTAAGATGAACTGCCACAATAGTGTAACTCAATCATACACAGACACAACTGCCAATCAAAGCTTGGACACACCTTCTCATTTAATCGTTTTCCTTTACTTTCATGACTATTTTTACATTGTAGATTCTCACTGAGGGCATCAAAATTATGAATGAACACATATGTCGTAAACAAAAAAGTGTGAAATAAATCCAAATATGTTTTATATTTTAGATTCTTCAAAATGGCCACCCTTTGTTTTGATTACTGCGTTGCACACTCTTGGCATTCTCTCGATGACCTTCATGAGGTTGTCACTTGAGACGGTTTTCCAACAGTCTTGAAGGAGTTCCCAGAGATGCTGAGCACTTGTTGGCCCTTTTGCCAGCTCATCCCAAACCATCTTGATTGGGTTTAGGTCAGGTGACTGTGAGCCAGTTTCGTCGTAGTGCTTGATGGGTTTTGCAACTGCACATTACTATTGACTGACTGACCTTCAGTTCTTAAAGTAATGATGTACTGTCGTTTCTCTGGACTTAGCTGGTCGGTTCTTGCCATAATATGAATTCTAACAGTTGTCAAATAGTGCTGTCAGCTGTGTACCAAACTGACTTCTGCACAACACAACTGATGGTCTCAACCCCATTAAGAAGGCAAGAAATTCCACAAATGAACCCTGATAAGGCACATCTGTGAAGTGAAAACCATCTCAGGTGACCACGTCATGAAGCCCATTGATAGAAGGCCAAGGGTTTGTCAACAAAGCAAAGGGTGGCTACTTTGAGGAATCTAAAATATAAGACATATTTAGAGTTTTTTATCATTTTTTTCTTTGCTACATAATTCCACATATCTTGCTTCATCTATTTGATGCCTTCAGTTTGTATCTACAATGTAGAAAGTAGTAAAAATAAAGAAAAACCATTAAATGTGCAGTGGTGTGTCCAAACTAGACTGTATATATGTAGGTGTGTGTGTGGTATATATAAAACCACTCATATAAAATTAAAAAGTAGCTATTTTGTGTGGATAATAGAATAATATTAATATAAGAGAATAGAAACTTTATTTCAAATTAAATTCTAATTCTGAATGAATGGACACAACTTGAACATCTGTTTTGCAGAATACAAGCAGAGGAAAACAAAGTAAATGTAAAAGAAATATCTGTTTCCTGTTGCTTACATTGTAGATGTAGATGAGTGACTGTCTCCACTCACAGTCACGGGTTAAAGTGAGATTCAGCAGGTGTTGGAACCCCGAGACTGGTTGTAGTGGGGCAGCGTTGGGAGAAGAGTCACTCTGAAATATGTCACAATAATTTCTATTGCTCTAGTTTTAGTTAAATGGTGGCCATGTTAACGTGCATGATAACTGTTAAAAACCTCAATGTTGAAACTGGAGCTGACCTCTCTTCAGTGATGTTAACATTCACTCATGTCGATGTATTCAGCTGCTGAGTGCCGGCCTGTCAACAGAGGTGCTGTGTAAAGTTATGCTGCAGTCACACTAGAGAAAAGAGTTGGGGAAGACTGCTGTGCTACCGAAAGTCGGCACTTACATGCCACCAGTTTGCAATAACATCACAATTAACTGTGATTAATCTCAAATCTGCAAATCCGTACCTTAGAGCTGGACTCGCCACCTGTGTGCAGAATTCACACATCAAGCATGATACCCTCAGCCATAGACTGGTCCACAGCTGAATGATTTAATAGCAAATAGAAAGTAGTTAATTTCATTAATAACCTGCATTCTTTTAAGAGCATTGCAAATTTGCAGCTCAAAAATGAGAATGCCAGTAACGCACTAACAAAATAACACAGTGAAAGTGCAGGTTTAATGCTGTGTTTCTCTCTGACAAGAGCATGGCAGTTTAGATAAAGATTCTGAAGGATGCTGAAGAAGAATCAATATGTTTATGATACAAGGGTGAACTTTTCTCTTAAGATTTACTGAGGAGTGTGTGTGGTTCTTACAACTGAGCAAAGAATGAAGGAGTGGATTTATCCAGAGTTGCTGTATTAAAAACTATTATTTCATGCAACCCTGAAAGCTTCATTTTGTAGCAGCTGACATGTGTGATGTGCAGAAGAAAACAAAACATTATATACTGTCAGACATTTGCAGCTCAGGTTTGTGTGGTTCAGTATTTGATGGAGCAGATCGTTTGCACCAATCAGCACAGACTGACTCTGATTAGAACATGTTGACAGTCTGTCTGTATTTATAAACTAGATGGTGAATGTACTCCGTCTGTAAACCTTCACCAATCTGACTGAGATTGAGATTGGACAGAGACAAGTTGCTTTCCACCAATCGCATTGTGACAAAAGTGGTCACGCGGGCTGAGGGTGCTGCATGCTCGTTGGTTGCCGTGACTACTTGCAATCTACCCCAGACAGCAAAAAACTGAATGACTCACCAACTAATGGCTTTTCTTCACCAGATGGAAATTGCCATCCTATTTATACTCTAGTGTGACTGAAGCCTACGTTGGATGAGGCACTGTTATATTAATAGGCTACCACTACATGTGAATATCTAGTCTGACAGTATTTTTTAATATTGTTACTTTGTGGAACTATCATGATAGCATTATACTGTGTGTTACTCAATGATTTTCACCACTATTTCCAACCAAATGTCTACTTTAGTTTGGAGAAACATCTCTAACTGCAGCACGTAGACGGCTGTTTTACTTAAAATCACAGTTTTGACATTTTGTGGGTTTCTTTTGGTTTGGAGACCAGATTCTATTCCTAAATTTGGTTTATAGTGTTTTGTGTTTCCATGTGTTTGTGATTTTTATTGTTATATTTTATTAATATTCTGACCCCTGTTACTAGTTTCCTATTTTATTATTTTTAGGACTCGTGAGAGACGTCTGTCTTGCCCTAGCAGCACCTGTCCCTGTCCTCCCACATCACTAATGTAGCCTTCAAATAGTTCCAGCAAGCGCTTAGTGGGCAGTTGGAATGTGTGTTCTTCTATATCTCTATGGCACATCTAGTACATTTTGCTAACTTTGACAACTATTGTGAGGCTCCACCATTCCTGTAAAAAATGGTCTAATGAAGTGAATGGAGATGACGCGACTCTTTCATTTAATAGTTCTGGTATCCCTTATATCCCTGCGAGCCTTACTATAATTGCATTCTTTGATGTGTTATGATTTACCTCTAGTGAAAGGTTGTTTTAAGTTACGAGTCTGCACTGGGGCCCTTATGGTGGCCCCTAGAGACAAAGCACGTACAAACTCCAAAATATGTACAAACTCCAAAACATAACGGAAGTGCTCCAGGGCCCTGTGCTTCGTACGTCGCTTACTACATCCAAGATCAAATGAAACATCCAAGATCAAATCATCGCGCTAACCGTGAGCTCGCTAATCCGGTTCCCCGAACACACCTGCTGTTGACGATTAGTACAGCTGGATGAAGTAATGTGCGATCACTGGGTGCCGTAAAAGGGGATACGCATCGATAGCAGAAACAGTGATCGGCAACCCGCTGATTGGTTGGCGAAAATGGCGAAGGAGCGCGCTCGGTATTTTTCGGCAGCAGAGCAAGAACTCTTGAGTGAGGGATTTCAGGAGTTTCAGAGTTTAATTAAAACGCAAGGGAACACTGCAAAGGCTGCAAAAGCAAGGAGAGAGGGCTGGCAGAAAGTTGCTGACAAATTAAACTCGTAAGTAATCCAATAATAACAATAATAATGGAGTGGATTGATATAGCGCTTTTCAAGGCACCCAAAGCGCTTTACAATGCCACTATTCATTCACTCTCACATTCACACACTGGTGGAGGCAAGCTACGGTTGTAGCCACAGCTGCCCTGAGGCAGACTGACAGAAGCCAGGCTGCCATATTGCGCCATCGGCCCCTCTGGCCAACACCAGTAGGCGGTAGGGTAGATTTATCATATCACACCATATTATCCAATATTATATTACATTATATTATATTATAATATGTTATATTATATCCCCTTTCACATTAGAGCCACAACAGGACCCACTAGAACATGGGAACAAGTAAAAGTGAAATATAAGAATATTCTACAGAATGGTAATATTTATCACTTATATTGCTTGTCGTCTCTTGGAAAGAGACCCTGGAATACTCTGTTTGTTTGTTCATAACAGCAACCAAGAAAAGGGCAGAGCAAAAAAAAAGACAGGTGGTGGTCCTGCACCCCCTCGTCAACAAGTTGGTTAAGTGAATAATACCCTCACGGGAAAATCGATATCTCTCTATGAGCACACTGTCGCGCTGAGCTAAAGGATCCTGTCTGTCCCGCAATATACGCTGAATTCTGAGGACTCTCCTTATCAATCTTGCACCTTCCGCAATGGGTTGCTCGCGTAAACGGACAGGATATGACTGCGACAGACTTCCCAAATCCACCTTCGCTTTTATAGCCGTGGTCTCTCATCTTGATTACACGAAGTAATTTACAATTACTACTCTGAAATATGAATTACATCTGTAATAATCACATACATGTAATAGAATGTTAATAGTACATTTCCCTTTTTTAGGGAATGACCTGTGTGTATCTGTGTGAAATCAATAAAAGGATCAAGTGCTGCATTATCTTTAGTTACATTGATGTTATTTATTTATGGTGAAACAGTGGTGGAATATCGCTGTTGCTTTCGTATGAATGACGCGGACATACCTGCGTGGCCACGATCTAATCCTGTTTACATAAAGTAAACCTGCTCCCCAGCAGGTTTACGCTTACGGCTCTGTTGCTATGACAGCAAGTCCCGGATGGGCTTCGGGGAACCGACTGATCCAGGATCACGCGAAATCGTCAACAATCTAATCCAGCTAACTCACTTAGCGAGGTACGAAGCACAGGCCCCAGGATGCTAGGGGCAGTGTTGGGCTTCTCTCTAAGCCAACCACACTGACTGTTAGCTAACGTAGGATTTGACTCCACCATAAACTAAGCATTCATAGCAATTTTAAAAAAATCAAACAAACAACAGTTTGCACATTACCTTTCTTATAAAGCGTGGTTGTTCTATCCTTGCAGGTGTTTTCCGCCGGTATCCAACTCCATGTTTGCAACAAACTTGCCGTTTATTTTGCAAATTGAGCTCAACACTGCCCCTAGCGTCCTGGAGCACTTCCGTTCTGTTTTGGAGTTTGTACATCTCTAGCGGGCACCGTAGGCCCTCGCTCTTCCTTAAATACAACATTAAATAAGTAGTTTGTGTACTCCACCTGCTTCAGTTTAATCAACAATCTCCTGATTTAAAGCCCCTTACAGGTTGGCAAAGTTGCGAAGTGTTGTCTTTTAAGACTTTTTATTCTTCGACTTAAAAACATATCTCAAACTTTTTTACCACACTGTGACCTCATCTCATGAGAGCCTGTAATCATTTGACTCGTCATTGAACTTCTCACGCACACTATGTCTCAAAACCTTGCTGGGCATGAACAGATGCTGAGGAGAAGAAGAGCAAAATGCCCCAGGACATAACCAAAAAGATCTTTCACGCACTGCGTCTATAAGCAACATGTTTGTCCCTATTGTCAGTATTTCAGTAACCTTTAGGTCATCGGAGAGTGAAAGCTAGCAAGGAGATGTAAAGAAACAAGATGATCAGCACCTCTCTGTAATGTTGATGCACACTCCCCACTTCCCTCAGCTGTCCAAACACCACACTGATGAGGGCTAGAAGGACGGGAGAGAGAAAGATGGAGACAACAAACAAATGCTAAAGTATGAAGTAAATTAGGGCACAGAGGCATCAAGGTTGAGGTCAGGAGAAAGGTGAAGATAATGACAGATAACTAGATAAAGCATGACAGGGAGATTGAAGGAACAAGATGCACTGACAGAATATTTCAGAGAGAAAGGGCTGCAGAGAATTTATGAAGAGTCATCTCAGACTGGTTAGAGCAGGTGTGGATGATGATGAACCCTGTGAACTGAGCGGATATTATATGGAAAGAGGAGCTCAACTTTCTCTTAAAAACATCAGACTTTGTCTTGGGTTTAATGTTATTCAGTTTTGCTGTGACTGTACATGAGAGTAGTTTTTTCCTAAAGGACAGATCTTTATTGTCTGTGTTTGTAAAGGTCCAGCACATTCCAAAAATATGTGGCATTTGTATTGAATGACATTCTTATTGGAGGATTAGATGGAAAATGGATAGACCCAAATAGATAGATTTTAACTGAATTCTCTGTATGACATACATCAAAACATTTGCAGTGCTCTCTCCACAGTTTCAGAAGAGTTAAACTGCAGTCAGTCATTCTTCTACATTACAGAAGACAGTCTTGTAGTTTAAGGGACTTGTATGAGGTGAGTGAATGTCAGGAAGCTTCTTCGATAGCCATCAGCAGATACCTTCTGCTTCATTTGACATTTGCTTGACTTAATCCAGGAAACTCCCCAGTGCTATGAATTACAATGCAAACCATAGATTGTATTAAAAAATCAGAGGGTTGGAGCTGGAAAAACAATGATTCATTCACATAAGAACTTGTGAATAGAATGATATTTGGGAAAACATTTTTGGCACATCACCAATTCAGCAGAGGCTGATCTTGGTTTATATTGTAAATCAGTCATATCCTCACTCTGAGGTGAAAAGGTAGGAACATTTTAGATTTCCTGCAAATTCAATTTTTTGTGATGTAGAGCGTCACTGAATGAATTCTTCCCAGGAGATCAGCAAAATATTCATAACCAGGAAACAAACCTCTACAGTTGTTTTGAATTTTGAGCCTAGTTGGTCCTTGTTGTCTTTCTTGATTGTTTTAAAATTAACATCAAGAAGTGTGACTTGGTACTTATGGGGCTGGACTGAGGCAATAACACCATTACACATATAATTTACCCTAACATACATGCATGTTCTCCCTGTGTTTGTGTGGGTTCTCTCTGGGTACTCTGGCTTCCTCCCACAGTCCAAAGACATGCTGTTAGTGGGGTTAGGTTAATTGGAAACTCTAAATTTCCCATAGTGAGTGATTGTGAGTGCGAATGGTTGTTTGTGTCTATGATTAGCCCTGCGACAGACTGCCGACCTGGCCAGGGTGTACCCTGCCTCTCGCCCTCAGACAGCTGGGATAGGCTCCAGCGCCCCCCGTGACCCTGAAAAGGATAAGCGGAAGCGAATGGGTGGATGGATGCATGCAATCCCTGTCTACAATGACAAGGTTAGGTCTTTACACAACTTATTGTTGGATTAAGAGATGAGGTAAGGACTTCAAAGACTGCAATGATCTATTAGTTGTTTCAGTCACCATCTTTTCAGTTTTTCATGTTTAACATTGAAAATGTATGTATTTTCTCTTTGCATTAAAGCGCTGTAACATGTACAAGATGCTACACAAGTGACAGTTCCTGTATATCTTTATTTTGTTTTAGTATATTTTTCCAAGTACACAGTCTGGTGTCATTAGTTCACTTTTTAAAAATGCCTAGTTTTTATTTTTATGTCAGTCAAATAAAATCATACTCAGGTTTTAGTTTTGAAAACGTGACAATTGTGACAATATACAGATATTTTTGGATTGGTCTATATATAAAGCAGTGTATTCACGAGTATTCACAAGTTTATTTTCAAGTAGTGATTAAAAAATAAACAGATGATTAAACTTACCCATAATCCCTGTTTTTTAAACCACCCCGGGGGTCTCGGCTGTGAGCAGAGCTGATCGTTGACGGGACAAACCAGCTGATCCTTGTATCTGTACAGCATTTTTAGTCTTCAACTCGCCTCAACTCACAGTTTCCATAGTAATGGGCTGGGAGGAATTGAAGACTGAAAATGACATACAGGACATTTGGTTTCATTCTCTCCCACTGGCTCCCTCCCAGGGGAAGTTGAAGTTGATGACGTGTCGGCTAAAATGTCCCTGTAAGGTCAGTTAGCTGTGGCGGTGGCCTCAGCATCTGATGTAACATGTAAGGAGAAGCATGCAGTATCTCCAGATGACAGCAGCATATTGAGTTTGTATGCTTTTTCAGTAGATTTCCAACTCCACAGTAAAATAAGTCTTGGCAGTAACACAGTAATTTTCCAGTAAGGAAAGTTTAAGCCTGAGAAAAAGTATTGCACTTTGAAAGGCTCTCCAATATACTGCACTGCATATAATTCTTTGTATAGTACATCTCAGGATCTACTGCACATAGATATCCTGAGAGGGCTAAAGCCTTACATAGCATAATGCTTTTCATTGAGCTTTACTTAATAGACCAGAATGAGATGATAAAGATTAGAAAGAAAAATAAGTTTTATCAGTCTGCTTCAGTGAGACAGTCTCGCTTATCTTCTCCTATTTATGCTCACGATGATGAACTATGTTTCAGAAACGAACAAAACATCTTAAATCTTGAGTTTAAATGTATTGTTTGCACAGAGAGCTTGAGTTGAGAGAGAACCCTGATAAGGAAGGTGGAGAATAAAGTAAACTTGAAATTTAGAGTTAACTTTGGGAGCACAGTAAAAATATAACTAATGTGAGGTGAATAAAAATACGAGGCATTCTGGCGTATCTATTCGTGTGGATGTTACTTTGACATGACCGCTCACCTAACGGGGGAAATTAGGGAGAGACCACAAATGCAAAAATGCACCAGTGATTGTGGAAAGTATTGTTCCATAGCTGGTAGTTTGTTGAAGTTTGCCTCTGTACACCACCACAGTGGATTGTCAAACAATCCAAATGTTCTTTGGTAAGAAGACTGCCAGGTTTAACTCTAAAACTACAAAAATGTTAGTCTTTTAAAAATATAGCTAGTAATTAATTATTTGATTTAAAACCCCCTGTACTGGTATGCAGAGGCAAAACTACAAAAAGTTTTCATAAATAGTCCAACTATTTATGGAACTAACCCTGCCATTAATGTACACATTAAAACAGCTCTGTCAGAATCAGCTAATTTCAGTATTGACTCATGTAATCTACCAAGAGCAACACAAATCAATCTGTCAGTGTCCAATTTATTAAAATGAGGTAAAACTAAATTGTTATTTAGATTAACCAACACTATGAACAAGTGAGCCATCGCGATGCTTTGGAATGTCTCTATAGCTCTATGCCTCAACCATTTATACAACCAATGAATTAAACATTTAGAACTTGAGTGTGATTTTAGCACAAACAATAGAACACACCAGCAAACAAGGCCAAGCCAAGCACCCAGAAATGATCAGCTGACAAAAACATCCCCACCAGTCACATTCGTCGGGGTAAACTGTGTCAGTATTGGTTCCTACTGGTCAAAAAGTTTCACTTAAGGAAGAAGAATCTAAGATCCAGTTCAACTATTGCACTGGGCTCTGAGCTCGGTCATGCCCGGGATGACACTGCTCGATAAAAAAGTAGTACTGCATCACTCAACAATAACATAAGCGTGTACTGTTGGTCTGTGGGTTTAATTAAATAACACAAAACAACAACAGCTGCATGACAAATGTGAAACTACTTTAAGGTTTACTTTGATTATTTATTTGGATGTAAACTTCTTTGTGTGCCATAGTATTTAATCATTGAATATGTACAGCTAGTTTATAATCAGAAGAGATTCTCTGAATGTTGGGCCACTGACACACGGAAAACAAACATTTCTGATCTTTGGTTCTCTTCTCAGTCCTCAGTGTCTTCTGTCTTTCATCCTTTCCCCCTATGTCTTTGGCCCTCCAGTCAAAAAGTACGAGCAGAGCCCACGCTGACGCCGGCAAAGTTTCTGTATTCCTGTCAGTTCCTGACAGATGAATAGTTATGAGTTTTGCTCTCCTGCTTCCACTTAAATTTGGCAAATGTACTGTATGTGACCACAACTGTAACGGTCCTGAATGCTTCTCAACAGTTTTTATACTCTCAGTAATCGGATCCTAAATAAAACAAAATAAAATAAAAACAAACACATTTAGGTTAGAATATATTTCCCAATTTTCTTTTGTTCTTTGGAGTGATGCCATTAGAACTAAGTGATTTTCTATAATTTCACACACCACTGATCGCTGACAGTTTATTTATTGTTTTGGTCAAAACAAAATTTTTCATATTGCATCAAAAAGTTGACAAAATCACACCAGAACAATCACACTGAAGCAGACCAGCTCAGGTACTGACTGTTTAAAAATGTTATTTTGTTGGGTAGTCTCCATGCATTATGTACTTCTTGCTTTGCAAAAAGTAAGCCGGGATAGAAGAGGTTACAGCCGATTGGAACTTTAGCGCAGCACAAATAAAAAACACAGTAAAAGGAAATGAGCTATGAGGGTCATATGACACACTGTAGGCTCCTGAGGTGAGCTTTATTAATTCTTCTCACGGGCAACTTAACAGTAATTAAAGTATAAAAGCAAATAAGACCAAGACAGCAAGCTCCAAATAATTGCTCCCAGTTAACACCCAAAGGGTCTCATCATATTGCCTCACGTGAGCGTGGGCCAAGATTAAATGAGATCTTTTACAATTTTAATGACGAACACCTGATAAAACGGGTACTTGCACGACACTGCAAATACCCCCCTCTGACGTGACAAACAGACATGTAAGCACTCGGTTTTCATTAGCTCATCACAATGTCTATTATTTATTTAGACGTTATTTATTTAGACGAACAAGCCGAGTTGGCAGAGTTCGTCAAATATGTTAGAAAAAAAGGTAGATTCAAAGACCTTCTTATTCACCATGCACACACAAGTACATAATTTAGTTTATTCAGTGTCAAGAAGCCACTGACTCACCTGACAGGAATAGAAAACAAGGAGTAATTTCTATTATTTTAATCCACCTTGAAATAATCATTCGCCTCAGTGGGCAGGAAGACCTCCGGCTGCCACTTTTTGACAGCGAAATAGAAAAAGGTACTGACCCCAGCCTCAGCCCTCCCTCCTCTTACCTGTTTATTCATGAAGACGTAGATGACTGGGTTGATGACCGTGCTCGTTTTGGCAAGGACTGAGGGGATGATGCTCGCCTCCGGTGTGACCAGGCCCGGTGGGCCGAAGGTGGCCAGTAGGGCCATGATGCCATAAGGCAGCCAGCATATTAGGTAGCACATCACCATAATCACCACCATGAATAGCACGCGCTGCTCACGTTTCCTGCTCATCGACGCATTGATCCCGCTTACCTGGAGACAATGGGAGAAAAGACGTGGAAAAGAAAGACCTTAATAAGCCGGCGATTTCCTGTGATGAGACATTGTGGTCGGACATTTTCCCTCCTTTTGCTGTTGGAAGAGGAGGATTCTGGGGGATAAAATGCTCACTGTATAGTCAATACATCTACTTCTGGGTTTCATTTTTGTAACATAAGCCTACATTCCCATCTGTAATAACATTACACTCAGCAAGTTAAAGCAATTGATTGACATTTTGGGAAAATTAACTTACCAGTGTCTTTACGTAGAGTTAAATTAGAAGGTCAGTACTATTCTTAGGCCTCTTTGTTAATATAATTATAGCCAGCAGTCCCTGAGATAAGTTTAACTGAACTTATGTAGCAGAGAGTCCCTTTGCTGGGAGCTGCACAGTTGTCTGCTTAATAATAAACCAAGTGCATCATTCTTATAAGTGAGCATAAGAAGTTCTGGGAGGCATATTCTGTTTTTTCTTTGGACTGCCTTGGTTTGTATCCTGGGGATAGTCTGAGTTTCTGCAAAAGGTCAATCAGCACATGTCCCAAAAATGTCAAATTGTAATATGTAAACACTACTAAAACTGACAGATAACTTTGAGTTAATTAGTAATTTCTGTGCAAAGATAAATGAAAGTGTTGACTACATTTACGACTACATCTTTATGACCTGATGAAAGTCTTTGATAGAAATCTTGCATATTTCTCAGATTTCAGAAAGTTCATTGGTGAGACATTAACTGAAAATTATAAAAATAAATAAATGAAATACAAAGAAGAATCAAGTTTGAATAAACTGAAGTTTTTTGTTTGTTAAAATATCAAAGTATCGGGTTGAATCTAGCAAGTATAATGCATCCTCCCGCACGGACATGCACGCACTTGACAAGCATCTTCGCGCTCCCCAAACCCAAACTGTCGAGATTTGTTTTGCTACCCGATGGCCACATGTCTGCTGCTGTCACTCAGTTTCATGGCGGCGGAGACGCACTCTGGCAGGGAGCCTCTTTTAAGAAAGACTCCAGCAGTGTTGGGATTTTTTTTTTGTTTTTTTGTTTTTACACACATACACACACTAGTGAAAAGAAAAAGATGATGTAAACATTCAAAACTTCCTGACCCCAGTGATCAGTCATCGTCGCCATTGTGACATCTGATCACTCTAATATCCTTTAACCCTCACTCCAGATTTGCAGCTATATTATTTTACTATGAATTTCATTGCTGCTGATTCTCAGTGTTTTATTCTTGGTGTACGGCCTGAACATGTTTATGTATGCTGTGAGGGTTTAAACAATATGGCGAAGCATGATTAGCATTATTCAGGCAGGCTGTCAACTCACAGTCTCGTGGACTCCCTGGGCCGCCGCTCATATGCCATTTGTATTCATATATACACATCAGTATAGAAGTACAGTATGCTTTCACCAGACAGGTGTGCTTATACATCTAATCAAGCCAAGCCAGTGACTGACAGTCTCGTTACCTTTACCCCCACGAGACGGCTGCAAATGTGCAAAGGGGAACTGTGTTCACACAAGCCTGTTTGGACCGTCTTCATCGAAAACACAATTTCCCTGAAAGAAAGGCTTTGTAATTCGTGAAACAATGGGTCGATAGTTTTAAGAAGGGAAAACAAGCTGGAAAACAAACGAGCTGGCCCCAGGGAGGGGTCACTTGCCCCTCCCTTCCTTCCCTCCCCATCTCCAGCTGCCTCCCTCTTCCCGCTCCACCACAACCACCCACACATGCAGGACCTTGGAGTAGGGGTATGTCACCAGGGTGCAGAGGAGGCCACCCCCCCCCCCCCCCTTCTGGCTGCCTCTGCCTCAATTTTATCCCACAACTTAGACATTCCCATTACTCACACTCTCATTACACATACATATAGGATCTTGGGGGTGGGCACGATACACGGAATCCAAAGTACCATCAGGGTGTACACCCCACCCCTGGCGTCGTTGCCCACCTCTCAATGTTAAATACACGTAGACATTGAGGGCCAGCAGGAGGGACCATGCGCTTACCTGCTGCTCTCTGGCAGGTAGCTCCATGCCCTCCTGGGTTTTAAATGCACCTTAGAACACACATGCATCAACACTACAATGAGCGGGTGGAGGGAGGTTTGGAGTCTTCTCCCACCCCCATTCTCTGCGACCTGCTGGAGCGGGGGGGCTAGGAGGAGGAGTTGGCCGTCCGACTGCGGTCTGGAGTGTGGGGCCTCCCTGCTGCTGCGGAGTCGGGGCGGTCTGCCTCCCCCCACCGCAGGGAAAAGGGTAACACCACCTGGGTCTGGGGGCAGTTCCCCCCCTCCAGGGGCAAGGGTACCTAGACCCGGGGCTTAGAGTACGCTTGGGGAGTGTGATCGTGTGTACAGCGTCTCTTTATGTCTGTCTCCACGTTGGTTGAGTGTGGAGTAAGTGTATATGAGAGCATGAGGGTGGGAATGGATGTTTGTATATGTGTGTGCCTGTATGTCTGTGTCTATATGTCAGGTTGGGTGTCAGGCGCCACCTCTCTGAGGACATCTTAGGCCCTCCAAGGTATGGAGGCCTATCTCCCCCTACCACCACTTCCCCTGCCAGTGGCGGACTCCCTCAGACATCGGTGCGTTGGTGGTTCTTTGTGTCCGGGGATGGGCGTCCAGGTACACACCGGCTCACTCCTTGGCGGCCGCTTATCGGGGCCTGGAGCCTGGGGCTTGCTCCGGCCACTTCGGAGGTGGGGTGCCCCCGGCCTCTCGGCCTGGGGCTCGGTCACTCAGGCACGGCTGGCTGCCGGCGGAGCTCACGGGCGCGTCACTGCAACTCCCCCTGGTTTCTGCTCCGCGGCTGCTGAGTGAGCCCTCATCTGGGACTCTCCTCAGCTCTTTCTGGGACAGTAGCGCGGCTGCCCCTCTGTTCGTCTTCCTTGGTCTCTTGTGTTCTGGGGGCCTCTGGATGTCTGGAGTTTTGATCTCCTCCATACCTGCTTCATGCCCTGGAGGACGGGGCTGTGGCCCCCCCACACCCTCTAGCAGATCATTACATGAAGGA
This sequence comes from Maylandia zebra, assembly GCF_041146795.1. Lineage (NCBI taxonomy): Eukaryota > Metazoa > Chordata > Actinopteri > Cichliformes > Cichlidae > Maylandia > Maylandia zebra. Next base: position 26,821,083 of record NC_135184.1, on the reverse strand, counting down.
ACCTTTTAAAAAACAAAAAACAAGCGCGTCCATGCTCACAGGTGTACACATGGGTGATCACACCCACAAACTGCACCCTTTTTTTGGCTCCTACCTCAAAGCACACTGTTCTGTTGATCTTATGTGCTGCACAATAATGTTTAACATTTAGTATTTACTGTCATATTCCCATATATCATTGTGATGTTGTTTATTCTATTACTCTTGTTCTCTTCTGCTTGTTTTCTTTTTTCTTTCTCAGCAGGTGACCCAGGTGATTGATATATGCTTTTTTTTTTCTTTTTTTCTTCTTTTTTTTTCTTTTTCTGCTCATTCTGTTGGTTTTTGGTTTTTGCCCTTCTCCCCCGTCCCTCTTCTCAGCTGTTTCTCTTTCCCTCTTTCTTTCTCCCCTTCTTTCCCCCAGTCAAGTCTGTCCCATATTCAGTAAGTGAAAATAAAATAAACAATAAAAGGTGAATCAAATGGACCATTATGGCAAGGCTGGGATGGTCAATTTGGTAAAGTAAATCCGTTGGGCATCTTTCTTTGCCTTTAGACAACAATTCTGATGGCAAAAGAGCCAAACGGGACAGGCCAAAAAGAAAAAAAAGAAAGAAAAGAAGGGAAAACAAGTTTTGCATTTTTATTGCAGCAGACAGACGTCAATGCTGCTGTTCAATATGGCACCAGTCGCTAGCCGATTTGAACAGTTGTGGTCTGCAAGATGATGGAAAACACTGTGTGGCTGATTTTCTTTTAAACAAACAGGACGCTATATATTAAAAATAGAGTTGAACATTAGCTTTTAATTTGGGGTATTTCTAATTATTTTGTTACTTACAAAACTGCCAAACTGCCACACCTGTACTTTTAATTACTTTTATCAGTGCTTAGTATAGTATTTTCAAAGCCTGATCAAGTGAAAACTAACAAAGACATGGCATATAGAGAAAAAGAGCATTAGTACTTTGTGCTATTAGATTTTCAATATTGTATCTTCAATGCAATTTTGATTAGCGTCTAAATCAAACTTTTGAGTGTTTTCTTTTCTTCTCGCTGTGAAGTGGTTTCACATCAGATTTGGTATGCTTGTCTATCTTTCCTTTTACTAACAAGTCATGGATCGCTGCTTTGGTATTTTGACTCTTGTTGAAAGGAGATAAAAAAACAGTCTCACAGGAATCCAAACTTTTCCACTTAGCTCTAAAACCCCGTCCACTTACACCTGCACTGTTTCATTCCCACTTCTGACGGTCTGTGGCTGCTCATTTCTCTCTCCCTTTGTTCTTGCATACAAGCACACCCAGACATGTACGCCTGAAGCCTGTATACGCTCACAGACTGGTTGGGATTTGGAGCTGATGCCTTGCAGTTGATATCATTTAATAACATTGTCTGTATTTGTGTTGCTTTTTGAGTGTAATAACGCCCATTATACTTAAGCCACAAGAAGCTATCATGGTTTTGTTCTGAAGTCTTCCTTTGCAAACAAAGTACTCTCTATTTACTTTATATTTATAATTTATTTATGCCTTAAACCTGCTTGTTATATGATAAACTTGTTCATTTTATTAGGCACACCCGTTCACACCTGTTTTATGCCGCTGTGCTTACATTAGAGTCAAACTGTTGCTTGTGTAGTTTTGATTTGGAAAGGTTATAGGTCATATTTTGCCACATTGCTTACTTGAACACACACATTTTTGCATTTTTACTGTCTTGTCTTGTGTATTTTTAAGGTCCCTGGACATTTTTTCAGCTTTACTTGTAGTTTCACTCTGTTCCCACTTTGTCAGCGCTGCAGAATAGGTGGCTAATAGGGCTTTGGAGTTGACGTCACGCCGCAATGCATTGTGGGAGCGCAGCTCCATTTTCGGGGTCTATGAATCAAAACAAACACTGTGTTGGAACGACGACGACAAGAAACATGCTTAAAAGCAGCTCAAAAGAAAACGGACGGTATAGAGACCGATTGCGTCCAGAGGCGAAGCAGCGGTACTTGAAAAAAAATAGAGTGCATCGCAAATCTGGACCCATTTGAAATACGGCAGTGGAGTAAAGACCCAGACGACTTACCGCCACTGTCCTACCCCGATATCTTCACGTATCTTGTTTGTGGAGTAAGCGCTTACACAGCGAACCAGTTTCGTAATTACAAGTCACTGGAGGCGCACATCCAATTTACAAATGGCTGGGTGCAAGATTTGGCTATTTTCAAGCCGCCAAACTCTGAGTACGTCGTCAAAGTAAGTCAGCTGGAGTGCACCGAGTGAAATAGCCATTTTCCACCCCCCACCATAATTAATGTTACACATTTATCATTTAACTGCTAAAATATCGTTATCATATTATATGCCCATAATTGTAAAGTACATGCAAGTTAACACATTGATAATCGGGTAAATTATTAACGCCAATTTGTGTCCTTCCTGTCTCATTTCATTTATTGTCTTTACATCAACCAATCAAGTCACTCCATTCTATGTTTGATCGCAATTTCTATAACTTCTGAGACCACCAACGATGATATTATTCAGCTATAAAGTGTGATGTGAACATATTTAGAACTTACCGGAATGAAAATGTCTTGAGCACACCAACTGATATCTGGAGACGTAACAGAACTTGATATCAGCTCGTCTCACGGCTGCTATCCAGGCTAGACGCCTTCGTTTGGTAATATCCGATACATGAGCTCCTTCATGTTGCTTCCAGGTTGGGAAAGCATAAAAAGACAATCCAAACTTATTCCCGTGCCGGTCGTAAGATCGAACATTGCAGCCGACCGCACAGCAAGTACGAACCATGGCTATGCTTTCGCTCCTTACTTAGACCCCCAAAATGGCGGATCGGGCCAAAATCCTTTCCACGCCCACCCCCGTGACATCACGCTCCAAAGCCCTATAGCTTCAGTCTTGGCTCTGATTAAATAAATGAAATGCCAGAGATCACAGGCAAATTGAGGAAATGAAGAGTAAGTGTTGAATGATTGCAATCAAAGGCTGAGTGGCTTTTGAAAGAAGCTGACTGACAAATTGACTGCCCCAACAGAGAACTGTTTCATATGCTAAACAGCGATCCCCAAAGCAGTGGAATTAATATTTATATTTTGAGTCCATGTGACGGCCCAAATGTTACAGCCTTTTGTCAAATTGTTGATAAGTACAAGCTTTATAACGAGCCTCAAAAATAATAGATGATTCGGACAAAGGACAACATGATGTTGATATAAGAAGGCAGTCAGTGAAACAAGAACATTTGCTTCTCTCCTTTTCGCTCAGCATCATGACAGTTGGAAATAGAGCTGTAGATTAATGGCAACGGTCCAGTATGGTATTGATATTTAACAGCATATAGTTAGACAGGTGGGAAAGAAACGAGAGATATTCTTGTCCAGATAGAATATCTTTACAGCCTTTGTCAACTTAATTAAATATCCCATGGCTAATTTTCGCCTGTGACGGCAGAAGGAGCGCTGTCTCCTTTTGCGTCCCTGGCGGCTGTCGCTTATTCACATAAATCATCTGGCCAGTGAGCTGTGATTTTAATGCTAGATTTCTAACTAAAAGGAACAGCAGGGCACATGAAACAACTTTTTGCTTTCATCATCTGTAAATAATTTTTGTAAAAAGAAAAAAAAAACTTTAGCACAAATGATTTCCCTTATGCCTTTTTTTTTTTAACTTATCAACTTAAAACTCAAATACAACAAACACAGGACATCTCAGGATACAATTATGAAGCCAAAGTGTAACATTTGAGTGGATACTATTTAAAGCATCTATAGAGTCAACGAGTACTGTTATTTGCATTCAGTGTGAACAGTGAATCAGATGTGATTGACCAATACCTATAACCAATGAGAGCAGTAGTTAATCAGTTAATCAGACCTCACACAGAGGTTACAGATCAAAAAACACTCGTGAATTATTATACTCAGGTTTCACATATCAGGATATAATAAACAATGCTGATCTGATCCTCAGCAGGATTTAAAATTAGACAGATATAACTCCAAGTGATCAACACGTGATATTTGTATTTATTTAACAAAAACGAACAAAATGTCGACGCAATGTCTGAAATGTTTCTATAAGAATTAAGAGGGTAGGTAGCAGCCAGGTGCTGAAAATCAAATGCTCTTGATGAACTGATCATCAGCAAGTGTGAGCACCTCCGTGAAAGCAGAGGTTTTGTCAGTTTACTGGTCTGGGGGATTCAGGTGTGTGTTGACACAATGCCAAGAAGAAAATACATCAACAATGATCTCTGAGAAGAGGAAAGGCCATTTCCAAACAATTTGAAGAAACTCTGCAGTGGGAAAGATTATTCACAAGTGGGCAATATTCAGGACAGCTGCCCGTCTTCCAAGGAGATCAGAACTGTGAAACTGCAAGAGCTACGTTTCAGAATCTACAGGCCTCAGTTTGGATGTTAAATGGTAAATTTCATGACAGTACAATTAGATAAAGAGTGTTTAAGTATGAAGTATGGCTTGTTTGGAAAGGTTACGAGGAGGAAGTCTTTTCTGTCTTCAAATCAAATCAAATCAAATCACTTTTTATTGTCACATCACATGTGCAGGCACACTGGCACAGCACATGCGAGTGAAATTCTTGTGTGCGAGCCCCACAAGCAACAGAGATGTGCTTAAAAAGTTCAGAAGGGAAATTGTGTCTGAACAAAGACTTCTGGAACAATAGACCTCTTCTTTACAAAGCTGCACATAAACTGTGCATATGAACATTCACTGCACAAACGAGTGATTCATCCATATTGTCATGTTTGAATTTGTTCATACTTTGTGAACAAATTTCGAACATCTCAAACTATGTGTGTAGACAAATTACGAAGGTCTGTCTGCCTTAGGAAATTGAACTCTTCTCTCTTAGGAAATTGGGTCATACAACAGGACAATGATCCCAAGCACAGCAGCAAATTTACAGCAAAATTTAAAAAGAAAAGAAAAGAAAAGACTCGAGATAATTTTTCTAAGATTAGATCAGATTAGACGACACTCATACTGGCTATGTTGGTAAGCTACACATGGTAATTTGTTGGGTCAGTTGAGGAACTTTCTTAAGCTCATCAATATAAATGATAATATGATAATACAGAAATATTAACACTATATGCAAAAAATAAGATGTGGCCTTTTGTGTAGTCATCCCAATCTGAAGCCCTTTGTTTAGTCAACAATGCTGTTTACACAGTCATTTCATTCTAATCAGAGCTTTTCACTCATCTGCCAAATTTTGATTCACTTCTTGCATGTGCTCTCTATTGATGCTGTATGACCGAATATCTTCTAAAGTAAATCTGTGTTATGATTAGCACTGAGGCTTTGAAGCCCAGTGTATTGTGTGCCAAAAATCAGGGATGTCCTTGTTGAATTCTTTCTGTTGAATTCTCAGAGAGCGAAAGGTTTTTGATCAGAGAAGACAAACATGCTAAATTATTAGAAGTGTTGGCATCGCTGTAGCTGGGCTCAGCAGCAGAAGAAGCTGTTGTGTGCATGCAAACTACTGAATATAAAAAGGCCAAAGTCAACAAACTCAGAAATTCACACCTAGAAGATGGATTCAGACAGACTGTTAAGAATAAGAAAACAACAGTGCACTGCCAGTTAAGCTGCCGACAATGAAAAAGCAGCGCGATATGTAGTATGTTAGGAAAAAGTGTTTGTATTGTACCATGTTTGGATAACATTTACAAACAAACACAAATCCCATTCCTAACAGTGGCATTATACACAAAAGCTTTACTTTTAACCAAGATGTTACTGTGCTTTCATGCAATTTTTAAAAAAAAAAAGAAAGAAAAAGAAGCTATTTTTTTTATCTTCCATTGCTTACTACTTGAGTTTACTATTTGCGGTTACTTATATTAGAATACATATACGTAAATATGGCAGTATGCACAATAGAGAATACCTGTTTTGTGGAGTTAACTTTATTATACCTACCTGCCTCTACATATGTATTCATATGTGTGCATTCTGCTGAACAGATTTTGTCAATTAAGTAACTAAGTAGACATTAGGGCTGCCACGATTAGTCGACTAGTCACGATTACATCGACTATCAAAATCGTCGACGACTGATTTAATAGTCGACGCGTCCTTTGAAGCTTTGTAAGATCACAAAAGACGCAGGAATAAGTAGTAGTATTTAAGAGTGTAATAACGGATTGAAACAGAAGATGGCAGCACTGCATGTACAAGGATGCCAGCTGCCGTTAAAGGATGACATGACGGTTAAACCCTGAAGAAGAAGAAGCTGTGTCTCAGAATTCATAGCGCAGCCCTGCTCAGTTTCCAACAATGGCGGCAGCTAGTTAGTTTTAATATTGCTCTTATTATTCTTTCTGGATCACAAAATAAACTTTTAACATATTTTCAGGCGAGAATGTAACCGTGTAAACCTCAAATATCTGCTCAGTTTATCAAGACACCACATATTTTCAAAAGCGCTCTGACGTTTTCGGAGACGTCTGTGACCCACTAGCTCGATAGCTAGCCGGGGGCAAGGCTCACTAGAACCCGTGAACTCTCGGAAAATCGTTTTCAAACCCACCGCTGTCTTTCGCTACTCAGGTTAAACATATATAAGTCACTTAGATAACTTCAAAATGTTATTGTTGGCTTTTTTTTTTTAGTATTTTATTTGTTCCTGAGTAAATCGGTTTGGCTGAGATAAAAGTTATAGTTTTTACACAGCTGAATAAACGTCAAGCAGACAACTGATTATCAGAAGTGTTAGATGCTGGAGAATATACTCCGGTGTCCCGTTATATTTTAGATAGCAAGGAAAACTTCACCGAAACAATCTGAAAATTTCATTAAAATTTAACAAACTATCATCTTGTCTTTATTTTTAGTTAGCACATACCTTAAACACTTAAAGCTGTAAGCCAATGATAGTTCTATAAGAGCAGATGCATGCTGGTGCAATAAGCTGTACGTTTTACGTCCAATGGATGCATGATCTGATTAGTCGACTAATCGCAAAAATAATCGGTGACTAGTCGACTATCAAAATAATCGTTTGTGGCAGCCCTAGTTGACATTAGAACCTGTTTTCAGTCTCAGCTATGTTCTGTTTTTCTGTGGCGGAAGATATTCGCTCTTTTGGGTCACACTGACATCAGTAGGCAAAGAGATCTATTCTAATATCAATGTGCCACATGCAAAAAGATGAAGACGGTGTGCGAAGTGAGGAAGACACGCTGAATACATTGTTACTTGTGATATATGACAGTTAATGCTTTACTGCCATTTAGCCATTCACACATCATGTTCACAAAAAGATCTTCAAATGAGTGAATGGTAGAACCTGTTCCTTCTCATGTGATTATAAACCACTGGGCAAAAACACAAAAACAAGTGAACACATACTGAACACGATGTACTTTCATAGAAAAATAACCTTCTTTCTTCTGCTCAGTGTAGCGATCATTCCAAAGCAAGAGGAGTGATGACCAGGTTGTGTCACAGCAGCACGAATCATTAGCCTTTGTAAGGTTCAGGCATATTTCTATTGTTTAGCGGCAGTGATCGTCATAACGACATTCAGTCCAAAGAGACAACAACAATAAATCACCAAGCTAATGAAGGAAAATGGAAATCAATACCAAGTACAAATATGCCAATGTGTCAGCATAGTGAAAGTTAACCAGGTAGCCAGGATGTGAACTGCCAGGGTTTTAATAGTTTTGCAATTTTCATTAGTTTTTATTTTTATTTAGTTTTGACTTAAGATTTTCAATTTTATATCAGTTTTAATTAGTTTTTACCAATTGTTTGCTAGTTTAGTTTAGTTTTTTGTTTTTCAAAATCCTTTGTTTCAGTTTAGTTTTGATTAGTTTCAGTTATAGTTTTAATTGTGTTTGCAATAATTAAGTGTAGCAAAATCCCAGTTTCATCATATCAGTCATGCTCTTCTGCTTATCCTTGGGTATGTTGCTATTCCAGCTACCATACCCTGCACCCTGGACAGGTCGCCTGTCTGTCGCAGGGCTAACACGCAGAGACAGACAACTCACATTCCCACCTATGGGTTCTTTAAATAAATAAATAAAGGCAGATGAACAACCATTGATTCCAGGAAACTACAAAATGTATATCTTGGTCCCAATGAGACTATTAACTCTTGCAGCACCGGGTGTTCGTAATTTTGGTTCAAGTGAATTGATAAACTTTTTGAAGGCAATTGACTCACACAGTTATGTAGATATCCCAGTCCTGTTGTCTCGGGATGCATCACGCTGCCTTGCCTGGGGTTAGCTTCTGTTTTCTGGGGATGAGGGTTGAGTGTGCTCCCTTCTCAAGGTAAGCTAGGTTAGCCTTCTTGTGTGAGCTTTTCAAGTGCACTTTAAGGTTTGTGGGATTTTTTTCCCTTTAGAAATGTCCCTCATAATTTGTCTCTTTCCACTACAAGACACTTGCTTTATCCAAAACAGAGTCATATTCAAAGTAATCCCAAATTGGACTCTGGTGCTTTCTCCCGACTTTTCCTGACATGATTCTGCGCGTGGACAGATCAGCAACACAGACGACTCGACTAACGTACTGACCACCTGCTGGCATAATGAGACAGCAAGAAAAAAATCTGGAAACTAAACTTCATTTTCACCCTTGACTATTGTATGACACACACACATCTACGAAAACTAAACACATTTTTGCTATAAATTCAGTTAATTTTAGTTAGTTTTGTGAACACTCATTACAGTTTTATTTAGTTTTCCTTTTTTTTTTTTTTTTTTATTTCTGTTAACGAAAATGTTTTTTCACTTCTAGTTTTCGTTATTTCGTTAGTTTTCGTTAACGATAATAACCTTGTGAACTGCTTTTAAGAGTGTAACTCAAGATCAGAAAGACAGAAAATTTTAGTCCTCCTTACGAGCACCTTAAATGGGTGACCTGAGGTCAAAAGCTCGAGCTCCCTGTAGTGTAGCTTAGGGTTAGCTCAAATAAGAAATGATCAAGTGTTTGCCTGAGTCCTCACTGAGATCTTACAGGCCTTTTTAATGTCCAGGTATGACACATATTTAAGTTTCCTAACCAAATGATTAAAACTTCTGCGAGAGGGAGTCGAAGATGAATCTTCCACAGAAAGAAATGTGACAATTCAGAGGTATCATCAATACAGGATTCAAAACTCAAAACAAAAAATTGTAGATCTAAAATATAAGAGGTAAAAAAAATGTTTTAAACCCCATTAAAAGTAATTTGGTGGCAACTTTCTGAAATGATTGATCAGATCTTTTGTTTCTGACACAACAACCAAATCAAATCTTCTGCAAACTCTCTAATGGCTCTGTCATGGTGGTTGCTGCAACACTGATTTGTGCTGATGTAATAACCAGGGGAGACACAGCAACCTTGAGGGCAACCAGTGGGTAAGTAGAGAACACCATTAAGTCGCACACTCTCTAACCTGCTGGTTAAAAAGTGGTTAAAAAGTCAGTTATCCACCCAATTAAGGTAAGATCAAAACCAAGTTCAAAGCAATAATTGAGGCTCTCTGTGAGCAGCAATGACTGGGGTGGTATTGAGCGCTGAAGAAAAATCAATAAGTAAGAATCTGGAATAAGGTTTGTGGCCCTCAAGATGCAAACTGTAACAGTTCTAGCTGTTCCAGCAAAAGCATTAAAGGGATGGTTTTATAGCCAAAGAAATCAAAGCTGGAGTTGGTGCAGTGGTTAGCAAGATGTTTATTTGTGTGGAGCAGCGAATTATTTGTGTGGACTTGCCATGTTCTCCTTGTGCTTGTGTGGGTTTTCTCAGCGTTCCAGTTAGTCTTCCAGTCCAAAGACGTGAATGTCATGTTAGCATGTGATTCTAGGTTTTCAGCTATTTATTAAGAAGTGACTTTTATGTATATATATGCATGTATATATTATGCTATTCTTAGTTAGTGTATTGTCTGTCTTTGTTCATGTTTGTTTATAATGGAGCGTTGTAACGAAAAATAATTTCCCCTAGGGATCAATAAAGTATTCTGATTCTGATAGGTCTGCTGTAGGCATGCATGTGGGTGTGAATGGTTGTCTGTCTCTGTGCGATGGTATGTATTGAGCCTATACCCAGCTCTCACCCAAAAATGCCAGCTGGGATAGGCTCCAGCAACCCCAGCTGGATAAGTGGATGAGATGAATGGATGAATTGATGGATGGATGTCAAAGCTAAGGGCCTGAACTTGTTTAACAACTTAGTAGATTACTTTTGACATTCGGGACAATAATGGAATGTTTCCAGAGCTCGGGGACCCTCTGCAGCTTAAGGGATTGTGCAAAAATATACTTTAAGATATCACACAGCTGCTCTCCATAGTTTTTCAGTTCCTGGCCACAGATGCTGGTATGACCTAGACTCTTGTGGGTTTTTTTGGGGGGTGGGGGGGCTTTTATATCACTCACGACTACAATTAAACTCCAATTAAACTCAACCACCCCCTTACTCCGAACTCCAATTCGGAGTAAGGGGGTGGTTGAATCCTATCCCAGCTGCCATACAGTACAAGGTACCCCGTGGTGAGGTATAACCTGACAGGCTGCTAGTCTATCACAAGGCTAACACAGAGAGGCAGAAAAGCAGATAGAAAGAAATTCAGAGTACCCAGAGAGAGAGTCTACACAGGTACAGGGAGAATATGCAAAATGACTGAAAGGCCTCAGTCAGCTGATGGTTTTGAACCCAGTGAGGTTACAGTGTTACCCACGATGCCATCATGCCAACCTTGATTTTTTTCAATAATATTTTTTTTCATTGTTATTCAGGAACGTTTATATTAACATAGCTTTAATGTGTTTGGTAAGTTGTTGTTTACTTCTTTAAAAAAGGTGTGCTATCACAACTTTCAATTCAGTTCACTTCAGTTTTATTTATACAGCACCAAATCACAACAAAAGTCTCCAAAAGCACTTCATATTGTACGGTAGACCCCACAATAATACATACAGAGAAAAATCCAACAATCATATGACGCCCTATGAGCAAGCACTTTTGCATCAGTGGGAAGGAAAAACTCCCTTTTAACATACAAACACTCGTGTGGAAGATGTTGTATCATTCGTTATCAGCAGAGTTCTGCTGAAACACTGACAAGAAGAGCACTTAAAACATTGCTGAAGGGCAGAAGACATGTTCTCACTTCAGGACATCGACCTTCTTTTTCCGTCTTCGTCTCCCTCCTCTCAGCTGAGATCCATACACAGGAAAAAGGTGTCACATATGTGTATGTATCTATGATTGGAGAATCGCAGCCATCGCCTAGACCTAGTACTTTTTACAGTGCAATTAAAATCAGCCAATTTAAAATTTGGAGCATTATAAGCGATAGACCAGAGTTTCTGTGTCACTTTAAAAATAATATCAGAGGCAGATTAAGCCTTGAGGTGGATGTCGTCAAAGGTATCAAATATTTGGGACAACTCTGAAATCAAGCTGTCCTGATAAAGCTGGAGGGGATGAACATCTACTAGTCTAATATTCTACTATTTCAAGGTGAAAGTAGTAGAACATACAGAGCTTGGAAAACTTGGGGATGATTTTCATTTCAAACCAATATTTCAGCAGCGTGGCTCCAGTAGGTGTTGCAGTGGTCAAGGTGGAGGATGATTAAAGTTTCAGTAAAGAGCTGGGCAGAGCTGGGATGAGGAGAGATGGAGGAGATTTGATGGATTTTGGGGAGAGACATCCCCATGCTCCAGTTGCCGCTGCTATGTGGGCTTTGTATGACAGTTCCTTGTCTAGAAGCAAGTCAGGACTCCTGCAGGGCTCAGACAGGAGTCATTATAGTACTGTCAGTGGTGATGGAAGAGTCTGGAGGGGAAAAGCTCGGTACACTCCATCCTATCCATTTTTTAGTGCTAGTTTTCAAGGAGAATATTTCACAACCTGTTGTTTGCTTATAGTTTATACACTGCACGCACAACTTGATGTGGAGATATTAAAAGCTTTGGATGCTTTACAAGCGGAAATTTATCCTCTGTTCTTGCTTCATTCAGCAGTGCCCAAGTAGCACACATTTATTTTTATTCCCAAATAATTGTATGTTTTTTTTTTCAATCAAGGTAAATTCGTTTATTTTCCAGGACATGTTGACTCAATAGGATATTTCCGTTGCTGTGCAGACTGGGCCACAAATTAGCACTTGAACTTGACACGAGGAAAGGTTAGGTCACTAGATTAAATATTTTAATTTAAAAGAAACACATCTTATCTAAAACTCAAATATTGCCTTCTATAGATAAAATAAAAAGTCTGCACAATGTCGTTCTTTCATGACTCTGTTTCCGAGTCAGACTTTACACTCATCTTTGACACTTGATTGGTTTAGCCATTAGTTAAACTCCTTTCACTGATTATATATCAGCTGCTGTCACTGATTCCACCTCACACATCTTATTTTACACTTCAAACATTTAAACACTGGAGCTTATTTCTGTGCTGTGCACACATCTGAAGCGTTCAGAACTCCCACTTTGTTTTCTGACTGTCAGCTCTGCTATATTGCGCACATTTTCTTCAGAGTAAAATAAAGCAAAAAAGCTGCATTCAGAAGTTTGACAACAAAGTCCCGCATTGTGCCAAATTAACTTCCAAATCTGTATTTCTGTCACGATATCCTGTCATGGTTTAGAAATGAATTTTTCAGGTTTCAGCATCAGATAATCCCGATTTGGAGGCATGTGGCAAAAGGAAAACAAACAGCAGGTTATTTCAAAGCATGCATGAAAAACTCTGAAAATTATGGGCTTGCATGTAATAAGGAGGGTGCAACTTCAAGCACGGCAGCCATTTGTGTATTTCTGTGCCTTATACTGATGGGATTAGCTGCTTTTTTTACAGCACTGTAATCAAATAGACAAATGAGCCAAGATGACTCTGAGATCACAGTTGCTTTCTTAATTAACCAGCTGCGCTGGTTTATTGCTAAAACACTGGGAGTTTGGTGGTCATGTATAGGTTAAGACTGATGTCAGGTGAGACGGTGTGCCCCTGGCGTTAGGGTAAGTCACCTCCAGCACGTCCCAAACAAACATAAAACTGGTCTGCAGGTGGACGGAGGAGAGAATCTGATAATCATCTTGGCGCAGTGCTCAAGGAAGGCAGAAATAAATCAACACAAGAACAGAAGAGTCATTGCATTTAACGCTTCTTATCAGCTCTCCGCTTTAATTTTGTTTCTCACAACTTCTTGTGTTCAGATATTCCTCGTCTCTCTCTTTCTCTCCATTCACTGCTATTTACAATTGTGTCCTAACTAACAGAGTTACCAGTAGAGAATAAAATCTTGTTCATAATGACTTCTGGTGACCGAGAATTTCCCCACGCTTATACCAGATGCTTCCAACTCCTCTGTCGCCCTACACATGCAACAGTACTTGCATACCCTAAATGTTCTTAATTAATCCACATAATCAGTTAATTTGGAGTCTTCTGGCTGGCTAACTTGATCACACGGATGGAGGTGGTTGGCAGACTGGCTTCTGAAGCCATGGGAGGCCCTAGACAGCCACTATACCACCTGTGCCTTCCCCAGCTGCTGCTGCTTTCCTTCACACCCGCCAGCACAGCAGAATCAGCAGCAGACACTAGCTATTAGCTTGGGAGATTGGAAGCGGTGCAGCAATGGAAAGCAAGCAGTGTGAGCAAGACATCGGGGTGAAAACAGGCAGAGGAAGAAGAGGCGAAGAGGATAGAGCGAGATAACTTGGAGAGAGGTTGTTTGAGAGGTAAATGTATGGTGGTTGTGGCCGGGGGTGGATGGGTTCAGAAGGTAGAAATGAGAAAGCAGTGAATTTCTCAGAGGGGTTGAAATGAAGAGATAGAAGGCGTAGCTGCATGCAGGTAGATTTATAGCTGAGTTCTCCTCCTGTGAGTCCAATTTTAAAGCCAAATTAGCAGAGACTAAAGTGCTGCCGTTGATGAGGCTTCCCTCCGCTGCCCTCGTCTTTCTGTCCTCATTATGGGCTGGCATTGTGCAATTATAAACAGCAGGTAATGTTGGTAGAGCTTTGCCAGATCTACCAAGCCAGAGAAAAATTTGTGGCCGCACCATGTTTGAGTCGCTGATTACGCAAACATGTGCTCAACCTTTAGAGACGTGGCTGTCACGCAGGCGCAAATAACCCTCCCTGACCCTTCTCTGAGTGCGCACACCCTCAGAGACCCTCTGGGAAACTGAGACCTAAGCCAGATTGCTCAAAATAATTAGTGTCTAACATGCCTGAATGCACCCCAGAACGCACTGTCAACACCTGGAAGAAAACTCAGGAGAGAGTTGAGCTGGAACAGCTTTGCGAAGCTACACCTCCTCAGCCAGGAAGGAAAGATTAGAAGCAATTTTCTGAAGTGCTTTACAACCACATCTCCTACTGTCTTTCAAAGAAACCATTTTTTCACACTCTCAAGTCTGTAAAATAGCCACTCTAAAAAAAAAAAAAAAAGAAATGGTGCAAGTCAAAAACTGATGTCGCGACTTTTGAGTGTCAGTGCAGTTATGTGGAGACATGCGTGCTTGTTGCAGGGGTTCCTCTTCTGTTCATTTAATGAGTTGCAATTTGAACCCCTAATGCCACAGCTCACCTCACCCTCACAAACACAGCGATTCCTCGTAGCTTTCAATCGTATCATTTATTAAACGCAAGCGTATCACGTGTAACTACCAAAACTCTCAACTTCTGGATGATCAGGGCCAACTGGGATTGCAAATGTAATAAAAGTGGCTCACCGGGTTCAGACACCATCGTTATATTGAAAATCTACACATTAAACAGTTAAATCTTGTCGGTACTTGTTAGGAAAATTCCCTCGTATGACTTGTGTTCAGCCCCCGTTGGCGGGATTCTGACAGTTAAAACTGCACCAGGATATCAAAGCAAAGTCAAAATTCTGGCACCAGAACATGAACACTTCAGAAAGATACATCCTCACCAATCTAATCACACTTTTTCGCCCTTCCATCATATCCCCAATGTGCCAGAGGGGGGGGAGGGAAAGAGCAGTGACTGAAACAAGACGTGCAATTAATGCTGAGAGTCACATGAAAACACATCAGTGATCGTATGAGACATTTCTCTTCTTAAAGCAAATGCTTGATGTTGGCGAGAGAGGGGAAATGGTTCTTGCAGCCAATCAGCTGTGCATAACTCCAGTCTTATGCTGACAATTTCTTTTTTTTCTGTGCATGTGTGTGTGTGTGGCTTCTACACTCACTCAGATGTACATACATAACGTACAAAAATATACACTCAGAATCATCCGTGTATGTACTCTGCAAATATAACCTCAAGAACTTCACAAAGATGTTCCAGCATTTGAAAACAAAAATATAAAGCAGATCTATCTGAAATATAGTTTTATATTTAAACACACACCTGGTCGCAGATACCAAACTGTACGCACACACAAACACAGATATACACACGTAGACAAAACCCAGGAGGGGAAAAGACATAGGCGCAGCACTTTCAAATGGCTTGTTTTGCCTCAGCATTTCAGCTCCTGAGTCTGCCCGGGTGTTCTGCCAACACAGTTGTTGGCTGCTAAACATGATTGATCGCAGGATTTGTGTCTGCTGTATTAGTCCTGTACACCACCAGTCTCCTGGTCTGCCAAACACTGCGCCCGCCTGTCGCCCCATCAAAGGGTCTCTCTCAGCAAGAATCCCTAACGCTCCACTGAGTCACTTTACAAACACTCGCTGCTGCCTTTTCTCATCCCTCCACCCGCACCCCCCTCAGCCGTCACATCGAGGTGTCTGTACGGTCGTGCAAAAAAGACTGATTGTAGCTTGAATTGAATCGGGGGGAGTCGAGTAAATCTGTCGAGCGTAGGGGAACGAGCATCGCCAGCCGCTTTGTCGGACAAACAACTTTTTAAGCGTAGAAATCAGAATCGCATTGAAGATGACGTTCTGTCTGGCTGCTGCAGAAATTCAGATGTGGTAAATGGATGGGAGCTGCATGCGTGCGTATGCTGAAGTGGAGGCCATTCATTTTCATTCAGAGTAATAACACTCTGAGAACCATAAGGAGAGCGGAGCACTGTACCAGAGATGTAGAATTGAGTTGTTGAATTGTATACCTAAAGGGCTTTTCTCACTGTTAGATTGCTTTTGGTAATTTCTGGAGATCCTGCCTCATGTCCTGTTTCCTGCAGCTCTAAATGGACTTTAAATTGAGGAGGTGGGGGGGGAATTGAGTGACTGATGCTTCCTTGATGTCAAAAGTCTTTATAGAGCTCACTAGCTACAGAAAACGAAATGATTCATATCTGCTGGGAGTGAGGAAGGTTTCAAAGACACATTTATAGCAGTTCATGCACATGCCTTCCATGCCAAACACAAATTACAATTTTGACATTAAAAATGCCTTAAATCCAGCTCCTGAAATCTTTAGCTTAGAACTCATTGTAAATTGAAGAAAGGAAAAAAATGAACTGGATTTAAGGTGGAAGTCTACAGGGAAATTGTCACTTCAATGAACTAAATTGGACGCTTGAAGGCTTTTATTTGTGACAGGCATTGTGAAAGACCGAGTGTTTTATTCCAACTCATTTGATGGGTCTGTCTGTGTGTCGATAGCTTGCTGGCTCAATCAAATTGACTCCCAAGTGTAGCGGTAACTGACAAAAAGACAGGTTTAAAACTGCTTCACTCAGAACTTTGCAACCACATTTGGAAGGATGGCAAACAATCGCTGTTGGCAATGGCTAAACCAAATCGTGGCATGAAATGAATGAATAACAATGAAAGGCAACAATCTACCATGTGATAGACATGGCTGGCTTCACTAGTGTGGGCCTGAAATAGTTTGTTACATCTATATCCAGACACATTTTCCCAGTGTCACATATTATAGATGCACATCAGCACCTTGCCATAACAGGAAGTTTGAAGTTTCAAAGAGACATCTTTAAAGAAGTCCAGTTCACTTCAGCCGTCGCACCCTTTATTTATGCAATAAACATAATGTGTTTTCTGCATCAAGGCAATAATATTCAAACAGTAAAAGGTTACTTATCCAATTTTTTTTGGACTCTTTCAATGAGTTTTTGAACCAATAAGGGATGCTGATGGGGATTTACTGCAATTTTGCTTTGTACTACAGACAAAATCCAAAATTAAAGCAGATGTCTTGACCTGTAGTCCATAAAATGAATATTATCATCACAATTTATATAGTTCAATTGCACAGCGTCTTTAATTAAAGATTAGAATTAGCATCATAGGATGAAGCCAGATGATCTGGGGTTCCTCCAGCAGGAAAATTGTAAGTAATTTGACAAAAAACCTTAATTGTTTTTACATAGTTTGTGGCCATCACCATCACAGTAGTTCTAAAGTTAAGTTTTTCACAGCAAATGAACAGTTTTTCTATTATGTGTTACACAGAAAATCGGCAGATTTGGTTTGTTTCACGAGATATATAAAAAGAAACAGTTTTGTTATTCCAACTGGAAATTTTAATTGTGGTCTAGGGAGTAGTTTGACTATCTGAATGAGTATATAAGGCATTAGTTAAAAACTACAATAGTATCCCGTCAAACCTGAAGCAGTCTGCTATGCTAAAGGCTTTGACTACATACTTAATCACTGCAGTTTGGAACTAGGCCAAATATGATGCTGTATAAACTTACGATTTCTTCTTTCTTTTTTTTCCAGGTCATTTGCCACAGGCCCTTTAAAAAAGGCTCAGACCTAAGTTTTAAAAAGACAGGAAAAAGCCTTTAAACAAATAGTGTTCTCCATGGAAAGCAATTTTATGTGTTACTCCCTCAGACATGCTCACTAACGTGTACACAAATACAGTCATAGTCAAAGAGAATGGCTGTGTTATGTCCTTGTGTTTCATCAGTTACCAGCAGGGAGCTAACAGCTCATCTCTCAGTGTGTCCTGAAACTGCCTAAAACTAGCACGTGCACACACGTGCACTCACACACCAACACCTTGCCAGAAAGATTTCTCTCTGTATGATTTTAAACACATTTAGTATGAAAATTATAGATTGCCCCAGTAAGGCTCCAGTTTAATACATCAGGGGGACATAAAACTGAAAGCAGAAAATTAATGAGCTACATGAATATTCAATTTGTTATAGTGGAGGGAAAAGCAATTAGACAGTGCAACACTACAGAGCTTAGGGCTAGAAAGGTTTTCTGTGTTTTTAGGCTCCATTAGTATGTTTGATGCCCTGTTTATTGCAAACCTGACCCCACATATTGCAGCAATCCTTCTTCTGCCACATGTATCATGGGTCAGAGGCAGTCATGTGGTCAAACTTGCAATGAGTGCAAAAAATGTGGACAGCCTTTCATAAGTTGAGTCATTTATAATATAAAATGCGTAATGAGCTGACGAAGGGCTCATAATAAATGCATCAGGTGCAACTCTGTCACACTCACTTAAAGACTGTATGCTCTCACCACAGCATCTATCGGGTCCATAACATGCAGGTGTGCACCCCAAAGACAAACATCAATGCACACATAACAACCTGTCCAATTGTACCTGTCAATAGAAAGTTGGTAGAGAGGAGGAACAAATTTTTAAAAAGATGTAGCCAAATGCTGAAGCACAGTACCAGCTGGGTAGCAGGTCAGGAAAAATCACTAAAGAAATGCACTTATTCTCTTTATATGGTTGCAGCTTAGGATCAGTTTAAGTGTGCATGAAGTTTTCAGTTACTCGATGGTTGAATATAAAGATAATAATTTGGAAGTTTCATCTCACTCTGCATGTCAAAGCTTCTACGTTTCTCTTTAAAACACATCAGTGTGAGCTCACATTGTTGTGTTCCTGAAGGCTCAGGTTCCTAAATAGACTTGTCTAACAGTCCAAACCTTTCTACGTACATAATCTGGTTCACTTTTTCTTTCTTTGAAGTTCTCCACCTCCCTTCACTCATGTTTTGAGTGAAATTCGTTTTCCGAAAGGAGAAAAAATACACAGTATAGTTAGTCTTTGTATTATAGCGGGTAATTTGAGTTTGGTGCATTATGTCTTTGTTGTAACAATGCTTCTTGGTATTACATTTTATGCTTTTGGAAAGCCTCTTTATTTCCACTTAGATGGTTCACATTTGTAAGGAAAATGCGTTTGTGGGTTGAGTAGGAGAGTTGAGTGTGTGGGTTGCTCCCATGAAAACCTTGTCAGATCTTCTCTGCCTGTGCCATACAGCTTGTTCAGCTACTGACTCTTGTTTTGAGCTGCTGGTACTCGGGTATGTGAGCATGGACACTGCTACAGCGGTTAGTTGGCGTCTGCTCCAAGCCTGCTATGTTTAACTGATCTGGACACGGCCTGAGCCGTAAGGCAACTTCTAACATGGTAACAGTAAAATCAAGTTACAGCGTTATTTGTAGAGAGCCTCCACAGTGACTCCTCACAAAATAATTTTCCTTACAAATGTGGCACCATTTACAATATCATTTTCTATTTAGTTATATCAGTTCAGCCAGTAAAATCATTAAAGTGAATTCTTTTAACCATGTATAGAAAAACTGATATGCTGACAGTCCTAAGAAGTGCTTCTTTAAGCAGATTGTGTTTCAAGATTTTAAATTTAATTTGAGGCAAAAAGAAGACGGACTGCAGGGAGCCAATCAGAAAACACATAAAAGCCAGTAATGATGCAGGTAAACATTATATAATCCCACAATAAGCCTAAAAGGCAACTCGGTTCACTAAAACTTAATTGTTCTATTGCCAGTGAAGAACGTTAGGGCATTAAAAGAAAAAAGAAACACATTACAAATGGAGACTGAAGTGTTGTATAGAAGAAGAGGACATCTACAAAAAGCTGGAAAAGCAGAAGGAGAATTATAGAGCATCCAATTACAGACCTTGATTTTCAAAAAAAAACAACAACAAAAAAACGAATAATTGCCAAGTTAGGAATATCAATCTATGACAGAATTCAGCATTCCCTTAAGCTTACCAACCTTATGAAGGAAGGCCAGGGAATAAGAGAGTACACAGATGTAGGTCAGGAAGGACCCAATCAAAGCAATAACACGTCTGGCCGCTGTTCCATTTTCAATGCAGAATTCTCAAGAGGTCTGTCCTTAGGAAGAGACAGCAGAGCCAGGCAAGCACACACTGTGACAATAGCAGGCAGGCATCGTCAATGAACATGCAGCTCGAAAAATATTTCAAAAAAGCACCGCTATAATTCCCAAGAGCCCATTTGAGTTCGGCTGCATTGTTGAGTTAATAAGTGTGAGTGCAGGTGTGTGTTTTAGCCAAAAATGAAATGACGATACATCGTACAGACAGATGGCTGCAGAGGCTGGAAATACCACAGAAGAGGCTGCCTGACATTCAAATAGTTCAATTAGGACACAGCTTCCTAGGTCAAGACAGGCAGAGAGTGAAACGCCATACAGGTACAGCGATTAACAACTTTATTAGACCACCTGTCACAAAAACAAGGAAACACAAATATGTTAGAAGTCTGTCAAAACTTTGTAAATATAAAAATTGCATTGCTATTTATAAGGCAAACTACTGAATTGGAGCCGGCACAGTCATGCTCAAAGTCAGAAATTAATCAAGTCAGAAATTAAACAAGCAAATTTCATACTTAATTAATTTTAACCTTTTATTATTTGTATTTTTTCTGTTTCAAAATATTAGTAAATAACTGTAATCTGGCATTTCCACCCAAAAAAGTAAAAATATGTAAAACTGTAAATTTGAAAATTTATGAATATAATAACAACAATAATATTTTTCCATCCAAGCTATAATTTTAGTTAGATAGCTTTTTAAAACTGACTGATTAACAATTTAAAAAAAAACACGTTTTGGTAATTACTAATGGTTTTAATTTAGGGCGGCTGTTGTGTAAACCTCATAGTTTTTTAGATTGTACATCACTCACTTTTTTTGTTCTACAAAAATACACAAAAAGAAATGTTGTTGTTTTTTATTTGTTGATTTTTTTCCGCTTTTTGCTTCTCTGCTTGTTTTATTTTGTTTTTTAATATTCACTCATTGAGGAATTACAGAGTTGTCTGCATGTGACTGTCAGTCTGCCAAAGACACATCAGGGTGTGACTTTCTGTTCTGACAAAACAAAAAGCTGACTGTGATTTCAGAAAGACCAACAGTGTGGTTCACTTTGGTTTGCCTTGGAAGCTCCACAATATATACTAAGTATTAAGTTTTGATCTAATCAAATTAAATCATTTTCAGGAATAATAGGGCAACAACCCATGCCTCCACATGTTGCCAATAAACATTAATTATATTTCCCACAGAACCATCCAATTACATTTACCAGTAAAGACTGGGAGTCTAGAAAGTAAAGCACTGTAGTTAATTCGATGACGGAAGAGCCTTGAGATCTACAGTGTTTCAGTTTTACTTTGTTGCCTGTGTTCTGATTTCCTCTTTGGGATGCCAACTTGAAAGCTTTCAGCACAAGGAGAATTGGGGCTGATATTTACAGATTTTCCTGTCCCAGTTTGGTTTGGAGACAAACGTAATGGGAATTATCAGGATGCAAGTTTACACTATTTGGTATTTTAGTGACAGTCATCCGAACCTTGTCTCCTAACAGAGGGCCATGGCGCAAGTGTCAATAATTAATGCAGTAAGAATGAATAATTGAATAATTTTCTCCCCATGTGGTGCAACTGGTTTGAGTTATTGGGTCAGTAATACACACAGGAAATCCTTTCAGTTCAAATAATGTGGACATTGGAGATTTGTGGGTCAATAAAGTAGCTTTTTCCATGTTGAAACTTTCACCGTGTGGCCAATTTGTCTGCTGATTGCCACTGATGGATCACAGGTGGACGATGCCGGTGTGAAAATGAGCCCACATAGGTGGATACCAGAGTACCAGAGCCAGCATGGAAAAACGCACAAAAACAGCAGATGCTCACTCAGATCATGGCACAGTTTACACTAACAGAATTTACATAATATTAGAATCCAAGTTAAATCTACATCTCACATTAGTTTCTTAAACAAAGGATGAATTAACGTTTAAAACAATTATATTGCTAAATTAAATAAAAGCCTTAAGGACACTGGGAATGGCATTATGATTACAGTATTCTTAAATATTGCCACTTATTAATATTCTTTCATTATGTAGATTTCACAGGGCGTCATTAAAAAGTAATGAGGGAGGTCGACATGGGATATGAAATAAAGACTTATGGTTTATTACTGATGCAATTTAAGTTGTAACCTTGCCCACAGCTCTGACACTAACTCCGCCCACTGCACCACATTTTGAAATTGAATTGTCCGAGGGGCTAACAGAGGTAGAGTATAGGCTGGGACAGCGACACAGAATGGCACCTTTGTTGCAAAGGGTTCATTGGGATGGAAGGACTAAGACCCTCAATAATCCCCCGACGGTTTAGAACCACTGTCCTGTTCCTGTTTCCACTGTTGGCTCCACCTCCAGTAATGAGTGAAGCCAGAGTTCTCTGAGCCTAAGATTTTCAGCACTGGGTTATCAAGTTTCTATGTCTTAAATGTCTTTAATGGTCAAGAACTGACACCAATTAGCCGACACATGTAAACCAAATAATGGGTAGGTAAATGCTATTGATCACCTAAACATTGTTTGAGACCAAGTCCAGTACTACTGGTGATGATTTTCCATGATGGGCTCCTCCAGGAATAAAATAAACTCCATCAAACTGCAAAAAGCACCCAGGAAAGTCCCAAACAAGATAGCACTGACTTAGCTTCCCAATTCCCCAGATCCTATTTGCAGATGTATCACAAGCCAAATCCATAAAGGTCCTAATTCACAGCATCATCACTGAACCGTTGTGCTCAGCTATACTGAGACTAAAACTGTGGAAGGGTGTAAGGAGAGGAAGTCTTTACACAGCCTTTAAAAAAAATTACAAATACATTATAAAGAAAGTGACCACTGTCATCATCAAGAGCTGCAAAGACAGAACCAACCTCCTGTAAGAGTGTTTCCCAGAAGACATTTAGTGTATTTGATTTGTTAAGAAAAGAAAAATCAAACCAAACCTTAAATTCTGAGAGACTGAAAAGTTTATTACATTTACCTGGATCATCGCTAGAATTTGAGAGTCAATATCTCAGATCTGAAATATTATACAGCATCTTGGTCTGGCAACAATAAATGTGTTTGTGAATGATGCTTTGAATGACAGTCTTCTCACCTATGAGCGTGGCTGTTCCTCTCTAAATGCCCCTCAGAACTGCTGCACCATCAGATGGAAAAGCCAGCTATCCATTTGTGTTATTTGTTTAATGACACCATTAAATAGCATAATAGCAAATTAACAAGTTAAAAATAAAAATCTGAAGATCTCACAGTTATAGGAATTACTGGAGATAACATTCAGCCGTAGTAGGAAAAGTTCTTTCTTCGTGAGTCTCTTTATGCTCTGAGTCCTGTTCATTACACTTTCATTTAATTAATCGTAGTTTTCACTTTGTAACAGCGCTTAGTGGCTTAATTAAAAGTTGCAATAGAATGGATCCAAATCATCGCCCCATATGCAATGACGTTCTGCGTATTTTTAATTGTTGACAGGACAAACTTTACAGCATCTATTTATTCTTGTTTGTTTGCATTCATGTAACTTTTTTGTCAATAAATTAAATTTTATGCAGTATTTGCATCAGCTGGGAACACAACAAAGCAAAATAAAACATCAGGCATATGCACATCATTCAGAACACGGGCTTCCCACCTTCTGTTTTACAAGTTTTGCTTTCAGGCGTTAACATCTGGCCCATTGTTACACAAACAACACTTTTTGGGGTGCTTTATGGCGAGGTGGTGTGAACTGAATGGAAACAATAATGGCAAGTGAGACAACCAAGGTGAAGAAGACGGATGATAATGGCACAGAATAAGGGAAAGAATATAGGAGCAGGGCACATGGAGACGGAGAAACAATGTGAAAGAGCTAGCAAGAAAATAGAGACTGAAGTAGGTACTGCAAAAAGATGAAATGAGCCACTCTTATATATGATATGTGTGTGCGCAAAGATTGGAAATGTAAGTTGCTGAGATGCACAGAGTGTGAATGTGTGGAAAATAAGAATAAGAAAGAAGAGCGCACAACTAAGATAAGAGTCCAGACATGCCAACAGAGCAGACACTGGGTTAAAGTTGGATGCGTAGAGAGCAGAGGGGTTGCCGGTAAAGCATGCAATAAAAACAAGGGACCAGCGAGACTGAGACAAGGCACTTGTAGCACACACATAAACAGCATAAGTTTAATCCAATCGGACATCCAGGAGTATTGTATGTTTTAATTGTGCATTCTAGTGTCAAGTATTCTGCCAAACAAAGTTCATATCAAGCAGAAGCAAATTTCCTTCTGAGTGTTGCCAAGAAATATTTTCACAGCTGTGTCTCCTCCTTCTGATGTTTGAGTGTATTGTGTTTATACACATGGTGATTTTTTAGTGTGAAAAACATCAGGAGTCCTAATATGAACCAAAGAAGTAAACACGGATACGGGTTTTGTGCCCAAAGCACACTTGGACATGAGCGGCATGTTCTTTATGAAACGTGAGAAGAGACGAGGAGCAGGCATTAAACTGTCCCTGAAGTTTTGTTATGAATTGTATTTTGTCTGTTCATTCCAACAGATTTCTGTTTTCCTTTGACTTTTTGATGCTGTTACCCTGGGGAGAGTTACCTTCAATGGCACTAAAATGGGGAGGTTGTGTTTGCAAATAACACAACACTCAGCTGTTCACTGTTGAGTCTTTCTTGTCAAATACTGTGGAATTAGATTCTCAAGTTAAGCTTTTCACAACATACAGCAACATGCATATAAGATCCTATATCTTCCTGCTTTACACAGAAAAAGTAGTCATTAGTGGTGTTGGTATATTAAAGTCAGTGTTGGGTAAGTTACTTTAAATTAGTAACTTAGTTACATTACTAGTTACTTCTATCAAAAGTAACTCAGTTACTTCAAGTTACTCGTTACTTTCAGAGTACCTAGTTACTAGGGAAAGTAACTTTGGTTTTACTCAGAATTCTCTTGTTAATGTGTTGCTTCCGTAACTGGATACCCAGCAAGATTGCCAGTCTTCTAGCTTGCTTACTTGCCGCAAGTGCACTGTGCCACCTACCAATAGAAAGGAAAAGATAATGTGCATATTTCCACGAGAGAAATCCCACGCCTGGACCGTCATTGACTGCTGCCATGATTCTAGCCTGCTTTTTACATCCAACACAAAAACTGCAGTCGTGGTGCTTTCGATTGTACTCAGAACTCGGAAATTCTTCTTTCTGAATAGGAAGATGTAGGTAACACCAGACTGCAGATGAGCTGCATACAGGGCTGGACTGGGACAAAAAAATCGTCCCGGGCATTTTGACTAGAGACCGGCTCGCCATTATAGGAAAAATCATAAAGCCTTTGAATGAAAATAAACACTGTTGTGACAGTGATGTACACTGTTCTGATGGTATATATGCATCAATCTATCAATTGTTTGTTGTAAGACTCAGATAATTATTTTTTGAGTGAGACATTTTAAATGAGAATAAGAAAGTATTTCCTTGTGCCCCCCTTTCCCTTTTAATGCCCTACATGGACCCCTGGCAACACTTTGCTAGACCCGCCCCTGCACAGTTACCAGCTGTCAGCTACTTAGAAAAGGATCCTGGTGTTATTTGTCTCTCAGAAACAGTTCATAACTTCCCTTCAACTCATTCATGTCACCTAAAAGGTAAACCTGTTTCTCTATCACCTGTTCAGCTCTGATGATTCAGTAAGGACATCTCCTGGTTTCATCTTCATGTTTCCCTCTCACCAGATAACCAAACCATATCATGACCAGCAGGTTTACAGCTGTGGCTCCAGCAAACATCAGCTGATACTTGAAATTAATATTAAATAAATTCTAACAACAGCTGATCAAGCTTAAACGTGCTGCTGTTGTTTACCGCGACATCCGCTGGTTTCCTCTTTCTGGCGCAAAGTGGGCGATAAACAAACAAGAGAGAAAAGCCGATCAGCTGATCACTGATCAGTTTCATGATTGAAGTAGAAACAGGAGAGGGAGGGGGGAGAGAATGAGAGGAGAAGAGGCAGCTGTGCGGCGTAAACACAGAATAACTCCAGCTTTGTGTCTTTTTCATTGTAGCTGAAGTCCGGGACAAAATGTTCCTTTTCAGCTCAATAGGAAACCCGTAATATTTTCTCTGAATACGAGACGATTCCGTTTTTTACGGGAGGGTTGGCAACTCTTAACCTTATGAACAAAATAAAGTTCAACATCAGTAACATAGCACCACCCAGCTGTATAGAAACTCCGTCATGCTAGCTAGCACGCAGTACGAAAAAGTCAGCATAGCGAAAATAAACTCCACCTAAACTTGGTTTATGTCTGACCCAGATGGACTGCAGGTCATAACTTCTTACCTGAAGTTCAGTTCACCTGACACTCTCGGACCGGCGGCCGCTTCGGGTCTCTCCTCTTGCCTCCCTTTTCCTTCATCCACCTGCTGGCTTCCACCACTTGCTAATGTTATTGAATCTGTGGAAGCTCCGCGATGGCCACCACACGAAGTAACGAATAACGAGCCTATCTAAATCCCAGTAATGAGTAATGCGTTCCTGATTTTGGCATAATAACTAGTTACCGTGCTCATTACCACAATAATAACGTAGTTACTGTAACACGTTACTTAATAACGCGTTAGTCCCAACACTGATTAAAGTATACATATGGTGTGTTTGCTGACCAAGCACAGAACTCCAACATGATCTCAACAGTGTGACTAAATGACTAATAAGTCTCTAGGAAATGTGACAGACTGGCATTCACCACTTACAAAAGGGTCCCAATAACGTGAATCTGTGTCGTCTGTGTCTGTGAGAAACTAAGTACACCCTTACTACTGCTTCCACGGGATTTAAGGTTTAAGGGTAATTAAGTGCTGTTAATCAAATGCACTTAATTAACTGATCATCAGCAAATGTGACTGCATAAAATAGCAAAGGTTTTAGCAGTTTGCTGGTCTGGAGCATTCAGGTGTTTTAATACGATGCCACAATCTTCCCAGGAGTGGAAGTCCAAGCAAATTCACCCCAAGGTCAGAAAATGCAATCCTCAGACAAACTACAAATAAAAGCACAAACACCTAATACTAAGTGTCAGGCATGGTGGTGCAGGGTTAATGATTTGGGCTTGTTTTGCAGCCACAGAGCAGCTTGCAGTCATTGAGTTAACAAAGGATTCCTCTGTATACCAAACTACAACAGAGTCAAATGTGAGGGTGTCTGCCTGGCAGATAAAGGTTGGTCCAAACCGGGTCATGCAACAGGACAATGATCCCAAGCGCAGCAGCAAATTTACAAAAGAATGACTGAACAAGAAAACATGGGACCCTAAGAGAGCTGTTATTAAATGTCAATAGACTGAAGCAATGTTGTTAAGAGAGTCATATGGAAAGCAAGTTATTGCTGCTAAATATGGTTCAAAAAGCTGTTTAACCACAGGGTGTACATAGGTTTTCACAGGACTTTCACTGTATTATTTTTTTCCCCAAAAAACTGTGTTATGTGAGAGAGTGACCAAAAGGAGTTGAGATCCTCCTTTAGGTTTGGTAGAAAGAAAAGACAGAGAGATAAGTGATGGAGTGAAACTATGAGGAGCAAAGGAGATAAAGTGAAGCCCAATCAGGTCCAGAAGGTTAAGCCCAGCAGAGCACAGGTCTGCAGGAGAGTGGGGACAAATCATGGCCTCGTAAGATAACTGTGCCTAGTGTGATTACAAGACAATATAGCTTGTCTGAAACCCTCTGCTTCTCTTTTGCCATTCTCTTCACAATAATAGGGTGCAGCTAGTTTTGTCTGACTAATATATCCAAATATATTTAATGTACAGTAATAAAGAAACCCGACATTTGATAAGTTGGGAGCCAAAATATGAATTCTACATAAAAACATTTCCCTCTGTTGATCAACTTTATTATTTACAATATGAAAAATGCTGTTTGCATTGTAGCTTTTTATGCATTATACTAGTGCAACATACACATGATCCCTCAATACCAGTGCTGTGTGTGATGTGGAGTGTAATTTCTCAATTGAAGCTTCACCAGCTAATTTGCACAGACGTTCCCCTGTAGTGCACTGCCTGGCTGTTTTTGTGAAATAGTAGGTCACAAAATTACCAATTGGGTTAAGGTACGGGGAAAAAACTCTCCTCGTGGCCATTGAATTAACACACGATCCGCACAAGGTCACTACATGATGTAGGCCAGTACAAAATTAGGACCCCAGTAGTCAAAGTCTGAGAGCCGCCCCACCATAATCACCACCAGCACTGCTTGTTATTCCGTCATCTCTTCCTCCTGCACTTCCTCTTGAAATCTTCATTTCCTTGCCTATCTCCAAAGTGACCTCAGTGCCATACAGCCCAGAAAAAGCTTAAGACGTATTTTTCCACAGGGACACATAATGAATTCAGACCAAAGGTAAAGATGTTCACACAAGGGAGAAGACAACTGGTTATCTAACCAAAGACCACTTAGTGTGTGTGTGTGTGTGTGTGTGTGTGTGTGTGTGTGTGTGTGTGTGTGTGTGTGTGTGTGTGTGTGTTCTATTAAAAACCTAACTATTTGTCATAGATAAAGTTCATTCACGTGTCTCTGTTGAAACTGCTGTTCTTGCTTTCTGGCGTTGTTTACCTGTCGTGGAAGGCAAAAAGTCAGAAAGTCTTTGGACTGGGAAATATAATGGCTGATGGGAGCCAAGGGTGGACCGTTTGGTAACACAATAAAAAAGGGAAGCATTGCTTGGTTACAACTCTGTGATATGCAGCCCTTTACTTAAGAGGATACAAGGGCAAGTGATTACAAGATTATAATCGGTTAATCTAATATAATCAGTTATGCCATAATCCTTGTAACCATGGACAATGAACTTTCAGTCTTGGTGCCTTTGAAACATTGTAGTCAGGGAGCAGGTCTGTGACCACTTAGTCAGCTGCTGTGTTCAAAGTTACCTCAGTGTGTCTCGATGCAGATGAAACAGCAGTAAAACAGGTTGTGACTGAATGTGATCAGTCAGCCAATTACATGCAATCTCTTTGCGATAATACAAAATTAACTGTGATAAATCAGCCATTTGTTGCAAATATGTTACCATTTAAATACACAGAAATTCACATTAAGTAGAAAATCATATAAACTACTTAGAATCATATTCCAGGCAGAACCTCATAGAATTGAAGCTAAAATTTAAAAATCAATGTTCTATCACTCAAGTACCCGAGAAAGGACAGACAGCATCTGTTTCCTGCAGTGATAAAGACCGCCGTTTCACATTATAAGAAGAGAGCAGGAGAAATAAAAAAAGATGGCAACACTGCCAGCTATGATCAAACAAGTAGAGACAGGCTGCACCCATTTGGCTGCCTGCCCGTTTTCATTTTTTTTTCTTAAAATTTTGAGAGGATTTGATGGAAACCTTGAAGTTTAGTTTCCTTTTTACTGGGGCCTGTTGTGTTCATTTCCAACTAGAGAAGCTTTGCCTGGTTCACAATTCAAACAATCCTTATTTCTTTCATAGTGAATCTTATGAGTAAATTTGATTAGGACATCTTGTATTAGCCTTCACTGATCCAACCCCTGCATTCCTGGTTGCTCGGGCTGCTGCAGGCTCTTTACATCACTTCCTCGTTTCCACGCTGTCAAGCGAAATTCTGTTATCATCACTCTGGTCCAATCGTTTTCTTCCCTGCCTTCTGCAAGCCAATCAGCCCACTAAAATGCTCCTTTCTTCTGAGTGTCTGCCCCTCAGTGTGGATGCTATGAACATAAATTCTAAACCTTGTAAAAAACAGAAATTCTCATTCTTAATGGGAAATCTCAGATCCGTCTTTACATATTTGAGCCCATTTACAGTTTGGTTTATAAAAGTAAACACTATTAAAACCGGCAGCCTCAAAGACCGATCTGTGTGATCTATATTGCAATACATAAAATTAGTCTTTCAGTCATAAGCTGGAAAAATCTCCCTGTCTACAGCCGGTGATTTACACCAACCTGGACTAAACCCAAAGCTGAATCAATGTTTTCCACGTTGACTGCTCCAGCTCCACATTATCAGATTGAGGAGGTTCAGGTCTTTTAGCTTTTGCTGAACAAGTGGCTTAGCTGCTTTTATCTGTCACAGTTGTCCCAAGTGACCGTGACGGGAGAAGCTTTGTTTTACATTGCACCGTCAGTGGGAGAAGAACTCAGAGCAGCCATTAAAACAAGCAAAGATAAAGAAAGCACATGTGATCACCAAAGACGAGGGTGACGAAAAGAAACAAAGAAGCTCCAGCTGGCACATGGATATATGAGCAAGAAAGAAAAGTAGGAGAAATGGGATAAAGACAAACTGAGAAAGGGACCTTTATATTGTTACTTTCTCTTCTTCATTCATACAAAGAACTGTGTGCACTTGAAAAGGAAAGAAGCACGCTTTTTTTATTCTGCAAAGTCATAAAAATAGAGGAAAACTACCACGTTGTTGCCATTAGATTCATTGTTATGCATCTTAGGTGACCAGTGTGTCTCTGTCTCACACTGGAATTTATCAGGATACACACACACACACACACACACACACACACACACACACACACACACACACACACACACACACAAAATTGCTCAGGGACCTGTTCTTGCTGTTCTGTCTTGCTCTCTCTGTTTCTGTGTGTGTGTGTGTGTGTGTGTGTGTGTGTGTGTGTGTGTGTGTGTGTGTGTGTGTGCGTGCGTGCGTGCACGCGTGCAGACACACTTGTTTGGCTTTCCTGGAGTGAGAGGAGGAAGCGCTGCCTTCCACACTGTCTCTGCACATACTGTTTGATTCAGTCAGCGTGGAACAGAATGTGGAAAAGCAAACGTCGGTTGGCTCACATCACAGTTCTCAGCCGAGGGGAGAAAAAGGAGCAAATCCCAGAAAACACAGAAAGTTTGGATCATCTGTTGTCCTTCTCACGCCCACAGCAGGGAACTGCTGTTAAATATTCATTACTGTGATCAGGACCAAATTTTCATACAGTATTTTAGATTTCCTTGTTGTGTTGAAACTTGCCCAACAGAGCAGGGCTTGTAGGCTAATTCAGTATGTTGCCATCCCAGGGTGCTGCGGGCTTCTTCAAATTATGCGTGGGATGGACTTTGGAATGTGAGCCTTGATGCACCAATGATAGCAAAATGATTCAAAGAGGAGCAAAGTCCACGTTAAGAGGTTGGTGTCACAAGAAGGTGGTGCCAGAGATCATATTTTAGTTACATGCGTATTATGTTTTGATCTTTGTTTTGTTCAGCTTTCATTCTGATTTGTTTCATTTTGTAAAATTTCCTTTCATTTAGTGATTTAACCGACTGGCATTGATCAGTGGATATTGAAAAAATATGTGATGGAAATAGCCACTGTGATGTCACCAACTGATGAACAAACTCATTTTGTGAAGCATTTTCATATTTCATTCTTGGTGTTATAACCGAAAATGATAAGAAAGAATAAGGAAACAGAAACTTTACAATGAACTTAGTGCAATGGTGCTAAGGGCAAGAGTTGCCCCCTGGTGGCCATTCTTGGTTTTGTTACAGGCCTTCGATGGGGTCTGTTTTTAAACTGTTTTTTTAACAGAAAAGCAGAGACAGGAGACATCAGTTGCGTTCGGTCTGCAGGCTCTTCCTCGTCTGATTTATTAACAGAGTTTAACAACGTCCTTTTCTTTTCATTTAGACACACACATTTCGCTTTTAACAACACAAACATTCAATTAGGTCCATTGCTCAAACCCTTTTGGTTACCTTGCACTCTCACAAGAATAAACTTACAAAATAATCATTGTATATGAACGTCCTTATTTACAATAAATCTGTAACCAATTTTACTGCATTTCAGCATCAAAACATTTCTGTGCAGCACCACTAACACTGCAATTAACCCGCTTATGTCACCTTTATACTTTTCTTATACTTTAACAGATTCAAACAATATATTACATTTGTAACCAATAAACAAAAATATTCTTCCCTTGCTCACAAACAGTTCACAATCATCCACAAACAGTATACATCAGACTATTTACATTTGACACATAAGAACTGGGTAGGTCCTAATCAACTGTAACTTCCAATAATGTCAGGATAAACGAAGTGTCTAAGAGCTCCATTTGTCACAAAATAAAACAGGTAATAAGACCAGCTGCCTATTTAGACTACGAGTGAAATGGCGGCTGCCATTACAAATGGCGGTATAGTTAGCTTTCTCTCAATCAGTGAAAACACACTCTCTCACAACATTTGCGGTCTTTAAACTAAGACAGAAAAAGGTTTCTTGCCTTTATATGTACATTGTGGTGAGCAAACTTGAACTACTGACCTGTTTTTTTAACAGAAAAGCAGAGACAGGAGACATCAGTTGCGTTCGGTCTGCAGGCTCTTCCTCGTCTGAGGCCGAGACGCGTTGCAACAGCCTATCGCACTCACCACTATCTCCCCCTTGTGGCAATGCCACGCAATTACATTGTCCATAACGCTAAATGAAAAGTGCAATACCACCATAAAATCAGGTCTTTTACATCAAAAACAATTCACAACAAAATTACAATTGTGACCATACACTTGTGGGCGTCACACACTCCCCAACAAAAAGAAAATGGCTCCTGACATTTAACCTCTTACCCTTTAAAACTCATTATACTCATTACTCAAACAACTCAAATCACATCCCCTTCCCACATTCCTTGTGTACTAACATGTATAGATTGGGCAGTTATAATATACAGGGAAGGTGCCTGGGTGTGCACAGTGAGATGTTGGAATGCGATATGGCACTAGGGGAAAGTAAGGTAACAGGGGATATGGTGGCATGGTGTAGTGTGTTGTGTTTGGTGACTCGTGCACTTCAGCACAACTGACTGATGGATGCACCCGGAGAGAGGGCTGGCCAAGGGTGTCATATGTGAAATGTGTAACAGGCCGTCGTTCTCTAGTAGACCTTCTTAGAACTGATTCATTAGTCGGCGGGGCCACGTTAGGTGTATACTGTGCCCTTTCTGAAAGCGGCAGTCCAACTTCTCCTTCGTCGACTGTGAAAGGCACTTCAGTGACTCCTGATTCCTGTACCCTCTCATGTTCCTCCTCTCCCATGTCGTTGTCAAGTTCAGTGCTTTGGTGTCCACCATCTTGTTCCATTCCTTGTTCCCTCAATTCATCTGTTGCTTCTGTTGGCTGAGGTGCTCCACAGTTGACCACTCTGCTGAACTCAGCTGTTCCTCTTGGGGGTCCAACAGTATGGTTACAGGTATGTAGTGCATCCTCTTTGTTCCCACTTCTCAAATCATACCTCAACTCATAATACATGGAACTCTCATCCTCATCGGAGCTTGCGTCAGAGTGGGGTTGAAACTCTGTCTCTCCTTGAGCTGGTTTTGGTTTCTTTTTCTTGACGGCGGATGGCCCGTCCCCCTTATCTACAGCAGGCAAGTCCACAGGAAGCTCATTGACAAGATGCAATAGATTGCGATGCAGAACACGCACTTTCTTCCCCTTTGCCTCTGAGGTCACTCTGTACACTGGGCTGTCATTGATCCGTTCCTTCACCACATAAATGGTGTTCTCCCAGTAGGACCTTAACTTGCCAGGACCACCCCTCTCAGTCAGGTTCCGCACTAGTACTCTGTCTCCAGGTTGGAGTACCACTCCTTTCAAATGCCGGTCATAGTGTTTCTTTCCACGATCACTTGACTTTTGGCTGTTTCCAGATGCAATCCTGTAAGCCTCAGTCATTCGTTCTTTCCATTTCTCAGCATAACCTCTTGCAGTTTGTGGCTCTCCATCAGTAACCAACTTGAACAGGAGGTCTACTGGCATTCGTGGATGTCGACCAAAAAGCAGAAAGAATGGCGAGTAACCCGTTGCTTCATGGCGAGTGCAATTGTACGCATGAACCATCTGTGGGAGATATTCTCTCCATCTTTCTTTTTTTTCTTCACTCAGGGTCCTCAGCATCTGCAAGATGGTACGATTAAAGCGTTCAGCTGGGTTGCCCTGAGGGTGGTACGGAGTTGTTCGAGAGTGCCCCACATTGCTCAACTGTTGTAGAGTCCGGAAAAGCTCGTTCTCGAACTCCCGCCCCTGATCATGGTGCAGCCTTAAAGGGTAGCCAAACCTGGGGATATAATCACTGAAAATCCTTTCAGCTGCAGTTTTGCCACTCTTGTTGCGGGTTGGATAGGCCTGGGCATACCTAGTAAAGTGGTCTACCACAACTAGGATATACTGATATCCGCCCCTGCTTGGCTCTAAGTGGAGGTAATCAACTGAAACCAATTCCATTGGTGAGCTTGTGGTAATGCTGGACATGGGAGCTCGGACATGTGTCACCGGTTTCTTCTGTTTGATGCACGGACACTGCCGGGTGACATAGGCTTCGATGTCTCGCCTCATGTATGGCCAGTAGAACCGTTGCCTCGCCAGGCTGAGAACTCTTTCTACCCCGACATGCCCCATGTCATCATGCAGATGTTTTAGGACCAGGGATTTGAAGCTAGCTGGTAAGACTAGTTGGCGCTTTTCTGCAGTCTTACGATACAGAACTCCGTCTTCTAAGCTCAGCTTTGTCCACTCATGCATCATTTTCCTTGCCGGACCTCTCACATTCCGTCTCATGTCATCTGTCAGCTTTTGATCTGAGTCTTTCATTTTCATGATCTCACCTATCGCAGGATCTGCTCTTTGAGCCCTTTGTAGTTCATCCAAATTGATGGGCGTGACCATTTCTTGGATTACTGGTTCAAGCTGGTCACCTTGCGCTAAAACCAGAGCAGCGATCCATGCGACATCTCCATGCTTGCCTGCTCCACATCCCTCCCAAGTAGCGGCAACAGCTTCTTTGGAGAGCTCTTTTGTACATTCAGTGACGTATCTGTCAATGTCAAGGGGACTCCTCGACAGGGTGTCTGCGTCAACATTTACTTTGCCAGGTCTGTACCTTATATCAAACCTGAAATCTGATAGCTCTCCCACCCATCTGAACCCAACCGCATTCAACTTGGCGGTACTCATGACATAAGTTAAGGGATTGTTGTCTGTGTAGATGGTAAAATACGGGGCATAGAACAAGTAATCCCTGAACTTCTCGCAGACAGCCCACTTGAGGGCGAGAAACTCAAGCTTGCCCGAGTGGAGTCTGTAATTCTTTTCAGCCGGTGTCAGTGTTCGGGAGCCGTATCCAATCACTCTTAGCTTCCCACTCTGATGTTGGTAGAGAACGGCCCCAAGTCCTTTATCAGATGCGTCTGTATGAAGGACGAAGGGAAGCTCAAAATCCGGGTAGGCAAGTACAGGGGGGTTTACCAACATATCAATCAACTTACACAGGGCACCCTGGTGCTTCTCTGCCCACTCAACTGGTGTTTTGGATGGTAACTGTGCGCCTTTCCCCTTCTGTCCTGTAACCTTCCCCAGAAGATGCTCCTCTTTGGTTTTCTTGGGTTGCAAAAGCTCATAGATGGGTTTTGCTATTCTCGAGAAATCCTGGATATATGAGCGATAGTAACTCAGGAACCCAGCAATCCTCCTCACATCTCCCACTGTGGCAGGTGTCTCCTTTTTCAGGGCGTACACTGCCTCGAGATCTTTTGGGTCAATGCGTACTCCTTCAGCTGACACTAAGCGCCCAACATACCTCACTTCTCTTTTAAATAGGTCACATTTTGTCGGCCGGAGTTTGACTCCGTAGTTCTGCAGGGCTCTCAAGACTTTCCTCAGCCCTTCCACATGTTCCTCAAAAGTCTTGGCGTAGCACAAGATGTCATCCAAGTATGGAATGCAGCACTCATCCCGAAGGGGAGCCAGCATTTCTTCCATACTGCGTTGGAATGCAGCAGGTGCGTTGGTAAGACCGAAGGGAATTCGCACCCATTCATAAAGGCCCCAGGGGGTGATGAATGCAGTCAGATGGCGGGATCCTTCTGCTATAAAGCCCTGGTGATAGGCTTTTCCCTGGTCCAAAATGGAGAACCAGTTGTACCCTCCCAAGGTGTCAATGAGGTCCTGGATTCTTGGTAATGGGTGGCGATCAGGTACTGTGCGCTGGTTCAGGAGACGGTAGTCGATACAGAGCCTTAGGGAGCCATCCTTTTTCCGCACACAAACTATTGGCGCAGAGTAAGGGGATCTAGACTTTACAATCCATCCTCTTGCCAAGAGGTCCTCAATATACTCTTTAACCTCCTTATAGAGGGGTTTTGGAATTGAGGTGTACGATTTCTGAATTGGGGTTGTGTCTTTGAGTGTTATTGTCATTTCCAAGCTGGGAATGCACCCCATGTCATTCTCATCACGTGCAAAAGCCCCTGACTCTTCCCTTAACATTTTCTTGGCCACAGATTGTTGGTCTTCAGTCAGGTGGCTAACATCAACAGGTGGATCCCATTCCTGTGTTGCTTGATCTTCACCGCACTGCTGGGGTATTTGAGATACATCAGAGTCGACATCTTGAGTCACTTTGGGCTCATTGAGGTTTGGTAAGTCAGTTTGTACGACTCCTGCTATTGGTTCAATAGTTCCAAGGGCTGCTCTGCCGGTGAGGGTCACATCATGCTTAGTGTGGTTGCCAATAGGTACTTTGACATATGGGACTCTGGCATCACAAACTGTGAGGAGGCTGTTGCCAATATCAAGCTGTTGCAGTTGTGGGTTGCTCTCAGTTGGTTCAAAGAGCACGAGGGGGTTGGACATGTCAACTGTAGAGGAGACTTTACACTTAACATACTTAACTTGACCAGCCGGGATTACTACATCATACAGGCCCACTTTTAGGACACTCTGGCTGACCACGTTATCACTGGTAAGCTTGGTCTGGATGAAGTTGACCAGTGCCATCGCTGTGTCATCCTGGAGGTTCATCGCGCTGCGCAGGAGGCTCACAATGGTGGGTATGAGGTTTGTACTAGCATTTGGCCCCAGTATCAGCTGTTCAATTACATTGAAACCAATCAGGGGGCAGTCCATGGGCACACTGCTTACTAAAAAGGGGACTTGTACAGTCAAGTTTGGGTCACTATTCTCTGGGAGACTCACCATCACGCCCACCCAGCCGTCGTAGGGTAATGGCTGGCCATTAACACCAAGCACACTAAGAGCCTTATCTCCAATAAGTTCTGTCAGTGGCCGGAGTTTGTGGTCAGAGAGGTAGGTTTTTGCCCACTGGCGATCAATGAGACTCACTTGTGCACCTGTGTCCAATAAACAGTCCACTGCAAAGCTATGAATGTAACACTTGATTTTACATTTTTTTCCAACAAGCTGTGCCACTCTCTCACTTGCCCCTGTGTCTGCATTTTTTGTTGGAAGGGTCGCCCAACTACTTCTGACATGAGCAAACTCTTCTGAGCACATACCTCGTGATTTTGGGTCTGGCTGTCCACTGGTTCTGGGCGTGTGTGTATCAGCAGGAGGCCAACTAGAGCTTCTGGGTTGGCTTCGTTTGAGACATCCCACTGCCCTGTGACCTGTCTCCCCACAGATAAAACAATGAGTGCATGAAGTAGCCCCACTTTCAATACACTTGGGACAGCCATACTGTTTTGCAGTTTGTCTGGGCTTCTGCTTTGGGTGTGCACACTGACAAGTGGGTTCACGAGCCTGACTGGCTGTGAGAGACTCAACCACTTTGGTCAGGGTTTCCACCT
Source organism: Maylandia zebra (assembly GCF_041146795.1). Taxonomy (NCBI): domain Eukaryota; kingdom Metazoa; phylum Chordata; class Actinopteri; order Cichliformes; family Cichlidae; genus Maylandia; species Maylandia zebra. The sequence goes on along the minus strand of NC_135184.1, from coordinate 26,783,397 downwards.
TCGCAGCCAGCTCTTCTATGACTTTATTCTTACTCTTAGATTTACAGTCAGTCATTTCAGTGTCTTTGGCAGGTTCAAGTTGAGCAGTATGAGCATGTGTTACCTTTTGTCGAGTGGAATATCCCAGTCTTCGCTGTCGCTCACTCTCTTCGCTTGACACTTTGTTCACTTGCCTTATCAAGGCTTCATCTGACACACTGTAGTCTGATAGTAGTGGCTTGAGTTCATTACGAATGTCACTATATTTTGGTAGAAGACCTTGATGAATGGTGCGTAGAAATACATTTTGGATCGTACGTGTCTCATACGCAACGTCCATGTTATCCTGCCTGGATGCAAACATGACTTTCTGCTTCAGTCCAATCATCCTGTAGAGGAACTGTTGTGGAGTTTCATGGTCATGTTGCTTAGTGCTCAACAATTCCTGAAATAACTCACTCCCACTCTTCTCACTCAGGTGTGAACGTAGTAAGCTTTTGAGTTCAATGAGGGTCAAGTCATCTTTACTGATCAACATGTCCTTAAACTGTCCAGGCTTGATAATACGGAGCACACCTTGAATGATCTCTCCCTCTGTGTGCTTCACCTTGAGCCCCTCCTCAATCTGCTTACACAGTCCATGGTAGCTAATGTCAGATGCAATGTCCCCAACCTGACCACCATGTACTTTAAACTCTCTGCGTTGCAAAAATGGCAGGTCTCTTAGGGAAACCATGTGATCAGGCTTAGATTGTCGCATGTCTGTGGTGGAACGGCTGTTTGTCACGCTCTCAGCTCGAGGCTGGAGTGACTGTGTAATAGTGGGGGTGGGTGTGTCTTGTGTTGCAGATGTCACTTGTAAATCTGCTAACTTTTTACCAAGTGCCTCGTAGTTAGCCTTTAGCATTTCATACTCTGTTATTTGTGGATTAACAGACTCAAGAGGCAATATAGCTGAGGTAAGTACATCACTCTGTTCCGGGTGCTTAAGTGTTGTGAGAGTAACAACATTTTCCTCTGAGACTACAGGGTGAGATACTTCAGCGGCATGACTATCAATGAGATGAATAATAGCATCTTTCAACAGCAGTAGGTGTGAAAACCCCTGATCCTCTAAGTCAAGCAATGTCTTACAGCGTAGATAAGCACAAACATAATCAAAACAACTTTCCTCATCACCACGTCTTACACTTGCGGGGTCCACATCAGGTACTGGTGTGATGTTTGTAGCAATCTGGAAGAGTTCCTCTGCTGTCAGTGCATAAAGACTCTTTCTGATCTGCCAAGCCAGTTCTTTTCTTTCACTGTCCTCCATTCTGTGTCTTTTGGCTAGCAACTCCTCACAGTGCAGTCAGCTCAAACACGCAGCCCGTCACCTCTCCAGCAGGGGTTCCCCTCCTCGACACAGGTCCCGCTGCTGCCTCAGTTGCACGTCTGCTGTTCCAACACGCCTGCCCTGTGATGGCTGTCTCTGGTTCGTTGATTAAAGGATCAGCAGTCACCCACGTAGCATGCTGATCCCCGTACGGGCCACCAAAATTATGTTACAGGCCTTCGATGGGGTCTGTTTTTAAACTGTTTTTTTAACAGAAAAGCAGAGACAGGAGACATCAGTTGCGTTCGGTCTGCAGGCTCTTCCTCGTCTGATTTATTAACAGAGTTTAACAACGTCCTTTTCTTTTCATTTAGACACACACATTTCGCTTTTAACAACACAAACATTCAATTAGGTCCATTGCTCAAACCCTTTTGGTTACCTTGCACTCTCACAAGAATAAACTTACAAAATAATCATTGTATATGAACGTCCTTATTTACAATAAATCTGTAACCAATTTTACTGCATTTCAGCATCAAAACATTTCTGTGCAGCACCACTAACACTGCAATTAACCCGCTTATGTCACCTTTATACTTTTCTTATACTTTAACAGATTCAAACAATATATTACATTTGTAACCAATAAACAAAAATATTCTTCCCTTGCTCACAAACAGTTCACAATCATCCACAAACAGTATACATCAGACTATTTACATTTGACACATAAGAACTGGGTAGGTCCTAATCAACTGTAACTTCCAATAATGTCAGGATAAACGAAGTGTCTAAGAGCTCCATTTGTCACAAAATAAAACAGGTAATAAGACCAGCTGCCTATTTAGACTACGAGTGAAATGGCGGCTGCCATTACAAATGGCGGTATAGTTAGCTTTCTCTCAATCAGTGAAAACACACTCTCTCACAACATTTGCGGTCTTTAAACTAAGACAGAAAAAGGTTTCTTGCCTTTATATGTACATTGTGGTGAGCAAACTTGAACTACTGACCTGTTTTTTTAACAGAAAAGCAGAGACAGGAGACATCAGTTGCGTTCGGTCTGCAGGCTCTTCCTCGTCTGAGGCCGAGACGCGTTGCAACAGCCTATCGCACTCACCACTATCTCCCCCTTGTGGCAATGCCACGCAATTACATTGTCCATAACGCTAAATGAAAAGTGCAATACCACCATAAAATCAGGTCTTTTACATCAAAAACAATTCACAACAAAATTACAATTGTGACCATACACTTGTGGGCGTCACAGTTTCATTGTCATTGTTATCTTCATCCATCCATTCTCTTCTCTCTTCCCCTCTCTTCTCTTCTGCTTATCCTTGTCAGGGTCGCGAGGGAGGAGGGGGGCAAGAGGCAGAGTACACCCTGGACAGGTCACCAGTCTGTTGCAGGGCTAACACATAGAGACAGGCAACCATTCACACTCACATTCACACGTATTATCATTCTTTTTATTATTATTAGTAGTAGTGGTGGTGTTCCTTGCAAAAAAAACACCCTATGGGCGGTTTTTGTCAGACCTGTGGTTCTTCACTTATGTATTAAAAGAAAGACATTTATGTTAATTTATAATATTCTTTCGAGCATCATTATATGACTGTACATTAATAAACACCAAAGAAAATAATTAATATATAAAATAAATACATCTATTTATTAATCATTTGTTTGGTTTAATGCAGAATGAATAATAGGAATAGACACGTGTATATACACTATAACTATTAGAGTAAGATGATGATGATGATGATGATGATGATTATTATTACCATTTCTAATGGCTACCAGGTAACCCAATGCAGAGCAGTTAAGCCAAGGCCATCTTTTATATACAGTCTATTCACTTAACAAGTGTGTGTCAGTGTGACACCAGCAGGTCCACTACAAGCATCTTTTCGCGATGTGTCACTGTGTAAATGTGGTGACCAAAGACATGTCCAGTGTAATTCACAGCAAAGTGATATTGACTATCTATAGAAGGGAGGGCAGTGTGAAGAAGTGGCCTGTTGCATGGAAGGACATGTTTCTTCCTGAAAAACACTTAGTCCACAATCACCACTTGTGATTTCATTAAGAAACTGTCAGTGTCAGGGACACTAATCAATACAAGTATGAGTGTATGTAGTCGTAGAAAGAGCAGGATTACCTGTCGCATGTCAGACAACATTTCAACTTGTCTCCATAGAATAACGAAGACTGAGGCCCAGAGACTTTCTTCAGCACAGACAAAACGAAGCAAAAACAAACAGGAACAAGCGGATCGTGCTATCATTCAAAGACATTGTTCACCTAAAGTCATTTTATAGTAATAACTAATCTGTTATGCTCGGGCTACCGCAGCATTGTACACTTTATTTTCAGTTGTTAAGCACTTATGTAAATTCACGTTATGTAAATTAGGCTCTTTATTGCTACCAGCAACTGAAAACATTACTCAGGATGCTAATTCAAACTAGCTGGAAAGACAAGCAAAATAATGTGATACACAAACCCCGTGTAGAGACCATTACTTTAAAAGTCTCTGTGCTTTTAGGCTGATTCAGATAACGGCGGAAACTAAAAGATGTGTGTGTGTACGTTTGGTGTGTGTGCAGCTGTCCTGTGGCCCAAAGACAGACACGCACTTACCGATGGTCATTTCAGTGTAACGTTTCACCAGTTTGAGGTTCCAAACCATAATTAGCTCTGCTATAGAAATGAGTATATAAACCAGCTTTAGGTTTTGGTTCACTGGTTCACATCACTGGAGGAAAGTTATTCAAACTGAAAACTATTGCTTTAACTGCCAGAAAACAGAAATGGTTGAATCACTGTTCTGTATGGTTTTCAAAGATTTTTTCTTTCTTTTTCATTCACTGTTAAAGTAGTTCTGATGTGCATATATGCAGCTCTGGAAATGATTCTGAATCAGTGACCTGTGATTTTGCTGTTCTAAGTAAAGCTGGGAAGACTTTGAATCTCTGTTTTTGCTTTGTGCTTTTTCACATTGCCTGTTTGATTTACTAGAATATTGAGTGTCTTGAGGTGTAGACAGGATTTAATTTCACTCTTTACACTGAGAGCATCTGCTGAGTCACATATGAGTAATGTTACCACTCTATAAGCTGCAAGCACAACACTGACATATGTTAGAAAAACATTCGCCTAAATGTTCAGCTGATATACACCCACCAGCCACTTTATTAGGTCCAGCTGTTCAACAGCTTGCTTATTTAAGTCAGCCAATCATATGTGATTCAGAACATGATATGTTTGCAGGTGCCAGCGAGGCTGTCTGAGTATTGCAGCTGATCTGAGGGGATTTTCCCACACAGAAAGGACAGGCTCTCCTCTGCAAGTCCTGCAAGGTGACTGAAAGTCTCCTCCATCCCCATATTGACTCACCTGTCTGATGGCGGACAGTAGCTTTCCGTAGCAGAACACAATCACCAGGAAGGGCACGATGAGGCAGAATATAAACAGACAGATGATGTAAGAGATGTTATTTGCTGTCTTGGCTGTCCAATCAACAGAGCAGGTGGTCCCAGGTCCCTCTGGGCCGTAGTGGCTCCAGCCGAAGAGCGGCGGCAGGGTCCAGATAAGTGAGTACGCCCAGGACATGATGATGCCAAGGGAGATTTTACGGTAGTTGGAGGAGTCCGCCTCAGTGGGAGCCATCATAGTGCTGTAGCGCTCATAGGAGAGGACAGCCAGAGAGATGAGGGACACAATGCCTAGAGCACAGAAATACAAAGGTAGGCATTATATGCACATGTGGTACAGACACATATGGTATTTCCCCCTTACTATTCAGATCATTAAAGTCTTTTTAGTTAGTTTGATGTTAATTAAAGAAAGATAACCAGAGTAAATATATAATGCAGTTTTTAAATTAGGATTTCGTTTAGTAAGGGAAAAAGTTTCCAATCCTACCCGACCCTGTGTGAAACGTAATCTAGTAAATGGTTGTGCCACCCACGGCAGCAAGAACTGCAATCAAGAGTTTGTGATAACTGGGAGTGAGTCTTCCACATCGCTGTGGAAGAATTTTGATCCACTGTTCTTCGGTTCAGCCACACTGGAGACTTTTTTTAACAGCGTGTTTAAGGTCATCCATAAGCATCTGAATCTGACTTGAGTTGGGATTTTGACAAGGCCACTTCACAACCTTCATTTTGCTTTTGTTCTTTGTTTTCTCTTTTTCTTTTTTTGAGACATTCAAAGGTGGACTTGCTGCTGTGTTTCGGATCATTACTCTGCTGTATAAACCAACTGCTCTTGAGCTTCAGGAAATGAACCGATGGCTGGATATTCTCCATCCGGAATTTCTTTGCAGTGAGCAGAATTCATGGTCCCATCATTTAGAGCAAGTCACCCAGAAGCAGCCCCAGACCATCACACTAGCATCACCATGCTTGACTTTTCAGATGGTGTTTTTTTTTTTTAATGAAATGCTGTGCTAGTTTTACACCAGATGGTGAAAGTTCAACTTTTTTCTCCCCAGTCCACAGAATATTTTCCAGAAAGTTTTGGGGATCATCAAGACGTTTGTGCAAATGTGAGACGAGCCTTTGTGTCCTTTTTGGTCAACAGTGGTTTTCTCCTTTAAACTCTCCATGGATGCCATTTTTGCCCAGTCTCTTTCTTTTTGTTGAATCATGAACTCTGGCCTTAACTGAGTGAAGTGAGCCCTACAGAAGTTTAGATGTTGTTCTGGATTCTTTTGTGGCCTCATGGATGAGTCGTCGATGCACTCTTGGAGTACTTTTGGTAGGCTGGGAAAGTTCAGAAGGTTCAGTACTTTTCTGAGTTTTCTCCATTTGTGGACCGTGGTCCAATGGAGTCCCAAATTTTAGAAATGGCTTTGTAACCCTTTCCAGACTGATAGACGGCAGTGACTTCTTTCCTTTTCCTTCATTAGCTCTTGTGTATTTAAATCTTCAGTTTGCTTCTGTTTGTTGTACTGTGTAGTCTGCTTGTTTGTTTCCTGCTCGTTCCTGCAGGGTATTTCCTGTATTCCGAGTGTACGTACTCATCTTCTATTTGTCAAATATTAAATTATATTTCATGATCTGAAACGTAAGTGTGACACATGCACAGACATACAGCAAGACTACAGACTGCTTGTTCAGTGTGCTCCTGTTGTAAGCTTGAATATAATATTTCACCTTTAATGGGATCATAAAATACAGACTGAAATGTACCGCCTGTCCAAATGTTTTTCTTCTCTAGTGAGAAAAACATGCACAGTCACTGTGATATAAAGCCTCCCAAAGACGTCCTGGCATCACAAGTGCAGCTAAAGTGAGCTTTAAAGTTTATCATAGCGTAGAAAACTATAGCAAAAGAAATCATCTTATATTTATAGTCTGGAGCCTGCAGCAAACCCACACTGCACATTATAAACAGCGGCACTACCCACGGCGTCTCAGTGCAGCACAAGACAGAAATCTCAGAAACCATTTTCATATATATGTATGTAACTGTTCAATACACAACATAATTTTAGTCTTGTCATCCTGTTCACTGGGCCATGCTTAATGACCACTTTTAATTATTATTGTTATTTTACTGTATTTTAAAAAATAAACTGTGCATGAGGTTAGGTAGAGAAAACTAAGTCAGCAGAATAGAAACAAAGTTTAGTTCTGTAGTTGAAAACTTGAGTATTTTTGTCTTGTTTATCCAAATACATTGACTTGACTACACAGTCTCTGTGGTACAGTGTGTTGTGCTTGTCTGTTTACCCCCAGATATTAAACTCAATGTGGTTTGTCCTGCACAGACTGTTAGCTCAGGGCTTTTATGAGCTCTGTTACAGCAATATTCTAAAGTCAACACAGTTTTACAACAGTCCACTTATGTTTCTGTTTGATCTGGGCTGGCTCATAAGAACCAAACCTAAAAAAAAAATTCCAGTTGTTTTTTTAATTTAAGCCAAATCTGTTACTCTCTCTCCCCCTTTTTTTCTGTGAGTTTTGACATGAAAGCCTGGTAACACCGTCCTCCCACAGCAGGTGGACGGGCTACTGTCATTTTTCAGCTGAGATCTAAAGCGGTCGTGTTTATAGCTGGGTATGATCTGTAAAATCTGCTGTAATCCAGTAGCAACGCTTTCAAAAAACTCCTTTTCTACTCCATTATGTGTTTAAATCGGTCTTTCCTCAGGCATCCTCAGATGTTTGACCTTTCCTGTGAGGAATGATTCAGTGACATGAGAGGGAAGCATTTTCTGAATTCTCTGCAAAGTTCCCAAATCTTAAGCATTACACATCATAGTGATATCTGATGAGTGTTTTTGTAATAATCACGTGCAAAACATTTTTAAAGACAGTGAGAAAAATAATTTTCTCACTGCTGATAAGAAAATAAACATCTCTCGTTATTTAAGGCAATGAAAAAAAGATGAAACTTCGTGTTTTAGTGACCATGAAATGTGCAAAGAAGATACTTCAGTTAAGCAGAATCTGATAATACAAAAGTTTTTTGAACTCATGTGGTTCATTTTATTGTTGTTTGCACATCAAATTCTGTTATAGTGTTTTCTCTGCTGCTGTGGACCACGGACTACCAAGTCATCAGCTTAGGAGAAACAATATAATAGATGTAATTTTTGTGATTATAGTGATTATAGTGATTGTAAAGGCTTCCATATTTTCGGCAGAGGAGTTTATTTCAAATAAACAAACTCTCACTGAGCAAGATTGCAATTTCTTTTTAATTCTGCCAGCTGGTGGCCATGCAGCTAAAAAAAAAAAAAGCGTATTCTCAGTTGTGAGATATGCACTGGAGAAAAGAGGAAAGTAGAATGAGAGAGAAGCAGGTGTAACAGTGAAGCTGCAACAAGCAAAGGCAGCAAAATACATGGAATCAACCACCCAAGAAAACAGACATTGCACAAGAGGGGTGAATAAGAGTGCGCAGGCAGGGTGGAGTGAGTGGGCGAGAGTGTCAGGAAAGTTTACAAGATGGCAGTGAGACCTGCTGTGATATGAGATTTGAAAATGGTGGCACTGACAAAAGACGGGGGGTGGCAGAGTCGATCATATTAATATTTTCATTATGAGTGACCATGATGGACATGATTGGAAATGAGTGCATCACAGGGAGAGCTCAGTTTGATCAGTGTGGAGAAAGGCAACGTTAAGCTGGTTTGGACATGTGCAGAGGAGGGGGAGTGGATAAATTGGCAAAAGGATGTTGAAAATGGAGCTACCAAGCGGCAGGAAAAGAGAAAGACCTCAGAGAAGATTCTTAGATGTAGTGAAGGAGGACGTGCAGAAGGTTGGTGTGACAGACAAATGCTAGGGAGAGGATGAGATGGAGGCAGATGATCCACTGTGGCAACCCCACATAAAGGGAACAGATGACAGAAGAACAGCCACAACGAAACAGCATTACAGTTTTGGATGGTTAATGGTTGGATAACCATCGCTAGAGTTTGGTGCAGCATATGTGCAGGCTTCAGATGTCTTTAAGCACTCTGCTTTAAATGGTTTTATTCTGTTCTTTTCTCTGTATGATGCCAAAGATAGGGGGTGTGATGAATACAGTCATCTCAGGAACAGCAGCCCCGCCCATCTGCTGTTCAAACCTTCTATTAGTGAAGGATAGCCAATTAGAAAAAAGTTGGCTTAAAGGGAGAGAAACGAAAAAATAAACTAGATGAGCTGACGTGCTTCACAAAGACCCAGTATGAGATTAATAATTTTAAACTGTGAAGTTTAAAATACAATAGAGTCTGACAGTAATAATATGAAAATGTAAATCAGCAGAATGGGTCACCTTTAAGAAATGTCTTTAGTTTTGAATGTACCTGAGACTGCGGCAGGACTAAAAGCTGAGCTGGCAGCCTGATGTAGCAGTATAAGGCAAGGCAAGTTTCTTTATATAGCACAATCAACAGCAAGGTGATTCAAAGTGTTTTACAGGGACATTAAAAAACAGAAACAAATTAAAAACCATGATTTAAAATGAAAAAGAAAGAGTACATTTTGAAATTTAAGCTTAAACGTGTGGATTTGGTGTTTTATTCAAATGCAGCCGAGAATAGGGGAGTCTTCAACCTGGATTTAAATAAACTGAGTGTTTCAGCTGATCTGAGGCTTTCCGGGAGTTTGTTCCAGATATATGGAGCATAAAAGCTGAATGCAGCTTCTCCGTGTCTGATTCTGACTCTGGGAACAGATAAAAAACCGGATCCAGATGACCTGAGGGATCTGGAAGGTTCATACTGGGTCAGGAGGTCACTGATGTATTTTGGTCCTAAACCATTCAGAGCTTTATAGACCAGCATCAGAACTTTAAAGTCTATCCTCTGACGAACAGGCAGCCAGTGTAAAGACCTCAGAGCTGGACTGATGTGGTCCACTTTTTTGGTCTTAGTGAGGACTCGAGCAGCAGAGTTCTGAATGACTGCAGTTGTCTGACTGATTTTTTAGGTAGACCTGTAAAGATGCTGTTACAGTAATCAAGCCTACTAAAGATGAATGCATGGACTAGTTTTTCCAGGTCCTGTTGAGACATCAGATCTTTTATCCTTGAAATATTCTTGAGATGATAGTAAGATAATTTTGTTATTGTCTTAATGTGTTTTTCTAAGTTTAGGTCTGCATCCATCACCACTACTGGTTTGTGGTTTTTAGGTATATTGAAGTTCTCTGGTGACCTGTAATCATTTTTCTTTGGCTCCAAAGACTATTACTTCAGTTTTGTTTTTGTTTAGCTGGAGAAAATTGTGGCACAACCAGTCATTAATTTCCTCAATGCATTTACCAAGAGCCTGTACAGGGCCTTGGTCTCCTGGTGACATTGTGATGTATATTTGTGTGTCATCTGCATAGCTGTGATAGTTTATTTTGTTGTTCTTTATAATCTGTGCCAGTGGGAGCATGTAAATGTTAAACAGAAGGGGTCCCAAGATGGAACCTTGGGGAACTCCACATGTGATACTTGTCTGCTCAGATGTGAAGTTACCTATTGATACAAAGTATTTCCTTTTTTCTAAGTATGTTTTGAACCAGTTTAGTACAGTTCCTGAAAGACCTGCCCAGTTCTCCAGTCGTTTGAGTAATATGTTGTGGTCAACTGTGTCAAATGCTGCACTGAGATCCAGTAAAACTAAGACTGACATTTTTCCACTGTCTGTATTCAGACATATGTCATTGAACACTTTGGTCAGAGCGGTTTCAGTGCTGTGGTTCTGTCTAAAACCTGACTGGAAGGCATCATAGCAGTTATTCTGTTTTAAGAAGTAACTCAGCTGTTGAGAAACTGCTTTTTCAATGATCTTACTTAAAAATGGGAGATTTGAGATCGGCCTGTAGTTGTTCATTTGTGTCTTGTCAAGATTGTCCTTTTTCAGTATAGGTTTTATTACACCAGTTTTTAGTGGTTCTGGAAACACACCTGACATTAAAGAAAGGTTGATGATCTGTAACAGGTCTGACTCCAAAGTCTTTGAGACCTTTTTGAAAAGACTTGTTGGCAGGACGTCTAAACAGCAAGAGGAGGAGTTCAGTTGACCCAAGATGTCCTCCAGGTCTTTGCTGTTAATAGGGTGTGGCGGAGGCGTGGCCCCGGGCGCAGCTGCAGGGGAGGAGTGGAGCAGAAGGCTCAACAGGGCGGCGCCGCGAGGCCGGTAAGAACAGCTGATGGTGTTTATGTACTGATGATGGTCTCCCTCCGCTGTGTTTATAGTGAGACGGGGAGGAGCGGCCAGGAGAGATCAGCTGGGCTCGTGAGCTGTCAGGCTGTGCGACTGATTCAGCTGTCAAAACTAACAGTGACAAATAAATGTGGAAGTTGGCAGTACATACCTGCGTGTGCGTGTATTTGTGCCTGGTGTATCCCACAAGTGGTGCCGAAACCCAGGAAAGTGCTGGTGGGGGAATGTCCGACCCACAGGCCGCGCCACCCGCCCAGCCCCTGCAATTCTTGGCGCAGATGCTAGCGGAGATGGCGACGATGAGCCGGGATCAGGCGGCCGACCAGCGTGCCCACCTGGCCGCGCTGTGGGAGCAAACGGACCGACAGACGCAAGTTCTGGAGCGGCTGGTCGGGGCCGCTGCCACGCCGAAGCCCTCGCCACTGTCGGTGGCGGTGCCCCGGATGGGGGACGGGGACGACCCACAGGTTTTTTTGGAGACCTTCCGTGCCATGGCGGAGGCTTGCCAATGGCCACGGGAGGAGTGGGTTCTGCGGCTGCTCCCCCTGCTGTCTGGGGAGGCACAAACAGCGGCCCTGAGTCTGCCTCCGGCGTCGAGGAGCAGCTTCCCGGATGTGAGCCGGGCGGTGGTGGACAGGCTGGGGCTCACCGCCGAAGACCATCGCCGGCGGTTCCGGGCCTGTCGGCTGGCTGCAACGGACCGACCATTCGCCTGGGCCCGGCAGCTGCGCGACGCGGCGGTGCGCTGGCTGCAGCCGGGAGCATCGGAGGGCGAGACGAAGCTGGTGGACAAGGTGGTGCTGGAGCAGTTCACGGAGGGATTGCCAGCGGAGACGGCGAGATGGGTCCGGTGCCACCGGCCCGCAAGCTTGGAGGTAGCGGTGACGCTGGCGGAGGACCACCTTGCCGCTGGAGCAGGGGAGCCCGGGGACGCCGGACGGAGGCCGAACAAACAGGCCCCAGTGCCGGCCCCGAGACGCCGTGTGCCGGCACCAGGGCAGGCAGAGCGGCCGCCGGCGCTGAGCCCCACTAACCCTTTCGCGGCATTGGTGCCGTCCAGGGGAACCGAGCCGAGTGGAGCCGCCCCCGAGCCACGGAGGGCAGCACAGACGCCGGGGCCGGAGTGTTGGAAGTGCGGGCAGCCGGGACACCTGAGGAGGGAGTGTCCGCTTATGGAAGTGGGGCAGGTGTTCCGCGTTGTTGGCGCCCCAGCACCCTCCCCCGGTCCAGGAGGGACATACAGTATTCCGGTAAGGACTCGAGGGGGTATACGCCAAGCGTTGGTGGACACGGGCTGCACACAGACCCTCGTGCACCAAGGCTTGGTTCGCCCCGGGGCATTATTGGAGGCAGAATGGGTGGAGGTGAGGTGTGTTCATGGTGATGTGCACCGGTACCTCATAGTGCCGCTGCTGCTAAAATACAAGGGCCATACACATAGGGTAACGGCGGCGGTTAGCCCGCGCCTGTCGCACCCCCTGATTCTGGGTACCAATTGGCCGGGGTTTCATCAGCTACTGGGGCAGTACGCGGGGGTGCGATCACGACCGGAAGCGGGGTGTAGCGTGTGCGCAGCATTCAGCGGTGACGCGGGGTCGTCCGACACCGACTCCGGGGGGGAGGAGCCGGCGGGTCCCTCACGGGACGTCCCACCGGCCCCGGAAGTGTCCCCCATGGGTGATTTCCCACTGGAGCAGTCTCGTGACGGCACCCTACGCTCAGCCTTTGACCAAGTGATGGCTATTGATGGTCACGTGGTGCGCCCTGAGGCCGCGCAGACCTACCCGCGTTTCGTCTTATTAAATGACCGATTATATCGAGTGAGTCGTGACACTCAGACTGAGGAAACACACACCCAGTTGTTGGTGCCGCAGGGCCGCCGGGAAACACTTTTCCAGGCGGCCCACTATAACCCCATGGCAGGGCATATGGGCTACGAGAAAACTCTGGAGCGAATAACGGCCCGATTTTATTGGCCAGGCATCCGAGCGGATGTGCGCCGCTGGTGCGCGTCCTGCCCGGACTGCCAGCTTGTTAACCAGCCGGCCATACCGAGAGCGCCTCTGCGCCCTCTCCCCCTCATTGAGGTCCCGTTTGTTTGAGCGCATCGGCATGGACCTCATCGGGCCGTTTCACCGGAGTGCACGCGGTTACCGCTTTGTGTTAGTCCTGGTGGATTACGCAACGCGGTACCCGGAAGCAGTTCCGCTGCGCACCATCTCGGCTAAGAGTGTGGTGCAGGCACTGTTTCAGGTCATCTCCCGAGTCGGAATCCCGAAAGAGATACTGACTGACCAGGGCACGTCGTTTATGTCTCGTACACTGCGGGAACTGTACGAATTACTGGGCATTAAATCTATTTGGACCAGCGTCTACCACCCTCAGACTGACGGGCTGGTGGAGCGGCTGAATAAGACCTTAAAGTCCATGATTCGGAAGTTCATTAACGAGGATGAACGCAATTGGGATCACTGGCTAGACCCTCTGTTATTCGCAGTGCGGGAGGTGCCCCAGGCCTCCACGGGATTTTCTCCCTTTGAACTGCTGTTCGGCAGGAGGCCACGTGGGGTGCTCGACCTGATTAAAGAAAGCTGGGAGGACGGTCCGAGCCCCGCCAAAAATGAGATTCAGTACGTGTTGGACCTGAGAGCAAAACTCCACACTTTGGGGAGGTTGTCACGGGAGAATTTGCTCCAGGCTCAGCAGCGTCAGCAACGCCTGTATGACAGAGGGGCTAGGCTCAGGCAATTTTCACCGGGAGATAAAGTGCTTGTGTTACTCCCTACTTCCAGCTCGAAGTTGCTCGCCAAGTGACAAGGTCCCTTTGTGGTCACACGGCGAGTCGGGGACGTGGACTATGAGGTCGCTCGGTCGGACAGGGGAGGAGCCGCGCAGATTTATCACCTCAATCTCCTCAAACAGTGGCGAGAGGTCGAAACCGCTTCTCTGGTGAGCCTGGTGAAGGAGAGAGATGAGTTGGGGCCTGAGGTGCCAAATTCTATCATTCCCACCTCCCTCCCTTGTGATGACCATCTCACACAGGCCCAGAGAGCGGATGTTGTCGCGTTGCAACAGCGTTTTGCGGACGTGTTCTCCCCCCCTGCCCGGCCGGACGTCCCTCATCGAGCACCATTTCGTGACGCAGCCCGGCGTGACGGTGCGTTCACGGCCCTACAGGCTCCCGGAGCATAAGCGAAAAATCGTGCAGAGGGAATTAGCGGAAATGCTGAGGATGGGAGTAATAGAAGAGTCGCACAGCGCCTGGTGTAGCCCCATCGTTCTGGTGGCGAAGAAGGATGGGTCTATACGGTTCTGTGTCGACTATCGCAGGGTGAACGAAGTGTCACGCTTTGATGCCTACCCCATGCCTCGGGTCGACGAGCTCCTGGACCGGTTAGGCACGGCCCGCTTTTTCACGACGCTGGACTTAACCAAGGGCTATTGGCAGATTCCCTTGTCTGCCGAGGCCAGGGAGAAAACGGCCTTCTCCACTCCGTACGGTTTGTACCAGTTCGTGACACTCCCGTTCGGCCTGTTCGGGGCCCCGGCCACTTTCCAGCGTCTCATGGACCGGGTGCTGCGTCCGCACGCGGCGTATGCTGCCGCCTACCTGGATGACGTGATCATCCACAGCGACACCTGGGCGGAGCATGTGCTGCGGGTGGCCGCGGTCCTGGAGTCCCTGAGGGGGGCGGGGCTCACGGCCAATCCGAGGAAGTGCGCGGTTGGACGGAGGGAGGTGCAGTATCTGGGGTACCACCTGGGGGGCGGGCAGGTGCGTCCTCAGGTGGAGAAGACGGCGGCTATCGCATCCTGCCCGCGCCCCAGGACGAAAAAGGAGGTGAGACGGTTCTTGGGGTTGGCGGGTTACTATCGTCGCTTTGTGCCGGGGTTTGCGCAGCCAGTGTTGGGGAGTAACGGAATACATGTACCGCCGTTACGTATTTAGAATACAAAATATGAGTAACTGTATTCCGTTACAGTTACTGTGGGAGCCAAGTTAAGATAGTTCATATGTTTTAGTATTTATATTTCGCTGTTGTTAAGCTTGTTTGTGTAATTAATAATTTTAGGAAATAGATGCATGTTTATGGTGGAACTAGGTTACGTAGTACCATGAATACATGTGCCTTAAAGACTCGTGTTTATAGTAAAATCCGGGCATCACGGATGTATGCAAATTAGTGCATGCGGTGCGGGAGGGGGGAGAGAGAGAGAAAAGGGGTTAACACGGCATAAGCTATACGGGGCAGCAGGGTAGAACAGAGCCACACGGTTTTCCTACCGTAGTAGGTTATTTTGTTGAGGACAAGTTAAACCTGACCACTCCTGTAAGATGCAAAAACTGTGGAATAAATTTTTTGTTACATCTTTTCACATCGGAGTCCCGTGGAGTTCTTTTTCCTCTTCAAACTGACGTACGCGAGTGAATCACGGGAAAACTGGTCTCACGGCTTAAACATTTTGTAGGAAAACCCGCTCGTTGTGGAGTAATTGACGCGACTAAAGAAGGAAAAAACCCGAGCTGCTGCAGCGACAACAAACGTGAGTAAGTGGAGCTAATTCACGAGGAAAAATTGCTGAGTCATGGTGGATGCTGAACTGTGTGGTAGCCAACCTGCATGATTTTTGGATGATAAAATAAGGATTTTGGTGTTGCTATTCGGGAAATTAATAGCATGAACAACGAAGAAGAAGACACAGTAGCAGAATTGGAAGCTAGGGCGGTGAAAATCACACCTAAAGCTATGGAGGAAAGGCTGCAACGTATTATCAATTTACGGAAAGCCAAGCTAGCCAAATTAACAGGCACAGTGAAACAAGTGCGCCAGCTGATGGAAAATGAATGTGATACCAGCCTAACAGAAGTAACACAGTTAATGAAGGATTTTAATGAGCGGTTTGGAGAGTTTTGTGGTTTGAACACAAATGTTAAAGAGGTGCTCCAGCAAATGCCGGAGGAGGATTTAACTAAAGACCAGGAAAATTGGTTTGAACCTAAGGCTGATTCCTTTAAGGCTTTTGCTGAGACAGCTTCGGCTTGGATTGACAAGATGGCCATGCGCGCTGTGGAGGCTGAAAAATGCAATGAAGATGTGGATCCATCTGACAGCATATCTAATGCATCTGTCTCAAAACGCAGTGATAAGGCATTGTCAGAACGCGGCTCCTGCGCTTCGTCATCGGTGTCGTCCACACGCATGAAGGCAGAGGTGGAGCGAGCTACCTTATTGATTAAGGCATCGTCTTTAAGACAGAAACGCTTGCTGGAGGAAAGGGAGGCTAAGCTCCAAGCTGAAAAGGAGGAGCTAGAAATACAAACAGCTCTTGCAGCAAATGAGGCAAAGATCAAGATCTTATCGGAATACGAAAGTCGTGCATCCAAGGCATCCAGTCGCGTATCCACTCGGGATGGAATGAACTCCTACGTGGCATCGCATAAGGTTGGAGATTTATTTACTTCACAGCAGTCAAATAGCCCATCCCCCACGCGAGAAAGACAAGCGCAGAAGAAGAACATTCTCCAAAACGCACAGCAAACACACACTGTTACCTCCCAGCCATCGCAGACACCAAGTGCTCTACAGGATGTGGTCGAAGCGCTAACTAAGCAACAGAAGTTAGCTACGTTGCCCCCGCAGAACATATCTGTGTTTAAAGGGGACCCATTAGAGTATCGGCTGTTCATGCGAGCTTTTGAACATGGTGTGGAGGACAGAACAGAGAGCGACAAGGATCGATTGTACTACATGGAACAATACACAAGTGGGCAACCACGAGAATTGATACGGAGTTGTCTTCATATGGAACCTACACATGGATATCAAACGGCTAAGAGACTGTTGGAAGAGCACTTTGGAAATGCCTACAAGATATCAGTGGCATACATTCACAAGGCTCTTAACTGGCCAACCATCAAGTCAGATGATGGAGAGGCTCTGCATGCTTTCGGCCTCTATCTTACTGGATGTCGTAATGCAATGATGGATGTGGAGTACATGGAGGAGTTGGATAACACGGCCAACATGCGTGCTATCGTTTCCAAGCTTCCGTACAAGCTGAGAGAAAGGTGGAGAACATATGCTTGTGGGGTCTTAGACAAGGCAAAACGCAGAGTCACATTTGCAGATCTGGTGGAGTTTGTCAATAAGCAGGTCAAAGAAGTTTTGCATCCATTGTTCGGTGATATAAAGGACAGCACATTAAAGGTCCAAGTTAGAGGGCAAGTGGATGAGAGGTTGCAAAGGAGAAGTGGAAACAGAAAAGGATTCACTGCAGCTGCAACTATCACCACTACACAGGACATACCCTCTATAGAAAGGAACAAGGTCAGCGGGAAGCAGGTGTGTGCATTTTCCAAACCCTGTCTTTTCTGTCGTGGTGAAGAGCACACCATGGAACAGTGCAAGAGGATGAAGAAGTCACTTCATAAGGAAAAGATTGACTTCATGCGAACTAAAGGACTATGCTTCAGCTGTCTTAAACAGGGACACATGAGTGGTTCGTGCCAAGAAAAGGCAAGTTGTCAGGTTTGTGCACAACCGCACCCCACAGTGTTACACATGAAGACTAAGCCCAGTGCTACAAGCAAAAGGGTAGCTTCTGAAGTGGAATCATTAGAAAGAGAAGACCAAACAGAGTCAATCGTGAATGGATTTGTTGAAATGGAAGCACCTGCTCACGCTGCAGAGAAAACAGAGCACATTTTGGCAATAGTTCCAGTACAAGTGAAACCTAAAAGAGGACAAAAGGTGACACACACTTATGCTTTTCTGGACCCTGGCAGTACTGCCTGCTTTTGTACTGAAGAGTTAATGCATGAGCTTAACTTGTCTGGCAGAAAGACAAAGATTTTGCTGAAAACAATGGGAGAGGAAAAGGTCGTCAGTAGCCACATTGTGTCTGGGTTGGAAATAAGCAGCTTAGACAGCAATGACTTCTTTGAGTTGCCAGAAATGTACAGTCACAGTGACATTCCTGCTTCTGCCGACAATGCTCCTTCTCAAGACTACGTGAACAGGTGGACCTACCTTCAGCAGGTGTCTATACCTAGGATTGAAGCAAAGATTGGACTGCTAATCGGGGCTAATGCACCTAAAGCTGTTGAACCTTGGCAAGTTATAGCCAGCGAGAATGGCGGTCCATATGCTGTGAAGACAAGGCTCGGTTGGACCATCAGCGAACCCCTCCAAGGAAGCAGTTCACAAAAGGCACCATGCGGACTGATTCAGGTTGCAGCAAACCGAATATCAGTTAGCAAACTGGATGAACTCTGGGACCAGCAGTTTAAAAGTGACTTCCCTGAGCGTGAAAGAAACGAGAAACAGGAAATGTCAAGAGAGGATTTGCAGTTTCTGGAGATAGCGTCAGAGTCAGCTACTATTGTGGACGGACACTACAGCATCGCTCTGCCATTGCGGAACAAGCGCATTAAGATGCCCAACAACCGCAAAGTGGCTGAGCAACGTGCGTTACACCTAAAGCGGAAGTTGGAGAGGAATACTTCATTCCACGCAGAGTACTCGGCTTTCATGAGTAACGTCATAACCAACGGTTACGCAGTGAAAGTGCCAGAACAGGACCTTGATCGTGACGATGGAAAGGTTTGGTACCTACCGCACCACGGAGTTTACCATCCCAAGAAACACAAGCTTCGAGTGGTCTTTGACTGTGGAGCATCGTACAAAGGCACCACCTTAAATGATCAGCTGTTACAAGGACCAAATCTTACCAGTACCCTTCTTGGGGTAATTATCCGGTTCAGACAAGAGGAAGTGGTCATCATGGCAGATGTGGAAGCAATGTTCCACCAAGTAAAGGTGCCTGATGAGGATTCTGACCTTCTTCGGTTCCTGTGGTGGACATCTGGTGACATTACTCAGAATATGGTGGAGTACAAGATGGTGGTTCACATTTTTGGTGCAACTTCGTCACCAAGCTGCGCCAGCTTTGCTCTGCGCAAATGTGCTGAAGACAACCGAGATCCAGCCAACAGCCAAGCGGTTGACACAGTCCTGCACAACTTCTATGTGGACGACTGTTTGAAGGCTGTGAGCTCAGAAGAGGAAGCCATACAGTTATACCACACTCTTAGAGCTGTATGTCAGAGGGGTGGATTCAGGCTCACAAAATGGATAAGCAATAGCAGAGCAGTTCTGTCTGCTATTCCAGAAGAAGAAAGGGCATCGGAGGTTAAAGATCTCGATCTGGATCAGGACACACTCCCCATTGAGAGAGCGCTGGGAGTCCAATGGTGTATTCAATCTGACAGCTTCAGGTTCAAGATTGTAATGCCAGACAAGGCACCTACTCGGAGGAACCTTCTGTCCACTGTGAGTTCTGTCTACGACCCACTGGGTATCTTGTCACCAGTCACGCTTCAAGCAAAGAAGATTCTGCAAGAGCTTTGCAGGAGAAAGATTGGCTGGGATGTCATCATACCTGCAGACCTAGCTCACAAGTGGCTCAAGTGGAAGACCCAGCTCCGCCAGCTAGGGAACATAAGCGTTCCAAGATGTTTTAAACCTGTGGGCTTTGGAGAGTCAGTATACAATCAGCTGCAACACTTTGCTGATGCCAGTGAAGAGGGCTACGGTACAGTAAGCTACTTGCTACAGAGGAACAGCCGTAACGAAGTCCACTGCGCATTCATGTTGGGAAAGGCAAGAGTGGCCCCACTTAAGCCCATTACAGTTCCCCGCATGGAACTTACCGCAGCAACCATGGCAGCACGCATAGACAGGGTTCTGACATCTGAATTGCAGCTTCCGCTCCAACCATCTGTATTTTGGTCAGATAGTACCACGGTACTCAAGTATATCAGCAATCAAACAAGTAGATTCCGTACCTTTGTTGCTAACCGTGTGGATGCCATCTTGAAATGCTCCAGTCCAGAGCAATGGAGGTATATCAACACCTCACTGAATCCTGCCGACTTTGCATCAAGGGGGCTCCAAGCAGAGAGATTCATGCAGTCCCACACATGGTTACAGGGGCCGGACTTTCTCACCAAACCCATGGAAGAGTGGCCAGAAGAGGTGCACCCAGTTGAAGGCCTGACTACAGATGACCCAGAGGTAAAGGGTAACCTGGTGTGTGCTAGTACAATCAAGGAATGTGAAGATGTAGTGCTGGAGTTCCTGCACTACTTCTCATCCTGGTTTAAACTTAAAAGGGCAGTGGCATGGATGCTTAAAGTCAAGAGCATTCTGCTGCAATTGTGTCGCAAAAGGAAGGAGTTGTGTGCTGTTAAAACACAACCTGAAGTCGAGAGGGATATGGAAGGTTTCAAGGACAGCCTGTTTCAAGGGGACACCAACAAGCTAACGGTAGAGAACCTTGCGAAGGCTGAAGAAGCAATCATTCGCTACTGTCAGAGAAAGACATTTCCTAAGGAGATCAGCGCACTTTCTAAAGGTCAGGGGGTGAAGAGGACTAGTAGTCTTTTCAAACTGAGTCCAGTACTTGAACAAGGCATCCTTAGGGTCGGAGGGCGACTCAGCAGAGCAGCACTACCCGAGGAGGCTAAGCGGCCAGCAATCCTGAGCAAGGATCTTCACGTCACGAAGCTTATCCTCAGAGAAATACATGAGAACTTGGCTCATAGTGGTCGCAATCATGTTATCTCCAAGTTGAGAACAAAGTTTTGGGTACCCGGTGCCAACTCTGCAGTACGAAAAATACTCGCTAGGTGTATTGCCTGTCGGCGTGAGCATGGAGTTGCAGGACAGCAGCAAATGGCCGACCTACCCCGAGACAGAGTTCTGCCAGATGACCCTCCATTTACTAACTGCGGAGTGGACTACTTTGGTCCGTTCGAGATCAAACGTGGTCGAAGTACGGTGAAGAGGTATGGAGTCATTTTCACCTGCCTAACCACTCGTGCAATACACTTGGAGATGGCAGCCTCGCTGGACACAGATTCCTTCATCCATGCTCTCCGTCGCTTCATAGCCAGACGAGGCCAGATAAAGACCCTTCGTTCTGACAATGGAACTAACTTCATTGGTGCAGAGCGTGAACTTAAAAGAGCCATTGCTGAATGGAATGTGTCCAAAATTGAAGACCACCTAAAACAACAAGGCATTCAGTGGATGTTCAACCCTCCCTCAGGACCCCATCATGGAGGGGTCTGGGAGAGATTGATCAAGTCAGTGAAGAAAATCCTAAATGTTACCTTGAGGCTCCAGACACTGGATGAAGAGAGCCTGCATACACTTCTGTGTGAGGCGGAGGCCATTATTAACAGTCGGCCAATAACCAAAGCGTCCAGTGATCCAAATGATCTGGAAGTACTCACTCCCAATCACCTGTTGCTGCTCAGGAACAAACCATCTCTTCCTCCCGGACTGTTCGACAGGCAAGATCTCTACGCAAGAAGAAGATGGAGGCAAGTGCAATACATGTCGGAAATATTCTGGAAACGATGGGCAAGGGAATATTTACCACAACTTCAAGAGAGGCAAAGGTGGACCCGTCCATCTCGCAACTTTTTGGTTGGAGACATTGTGCTTATTGTTGACGATACAGCCCCGCGCAACTCTTGGATTACAGGGAAAGTAATCCATGCTATCTCAGACAAGGCAGGAATGGTGCGGCAGGTTAGGATCAAAACCAAGACGAGTGTACTGGACAGGCCCATTACGAAGATTTGCCTTCTGCAGGAATCGGACTGAAGTAATCAACTGCAGAGACTGACGTTTGTGTACCTTGGCTCCACAAGTGTAATTTGGTAATTGTGTAATAGGGTCGCAATTAGGGGCCGGTATGTGGGAGCCAAGTTAAGATAGTTCATATGTTTTAGTATTTATATTTCGCTGTTGTTAAGCTTGTTTGTGTAATTAATAATTTTAGGAAATAGATGCATGTTTATGGTGGAACTAGGTTACGTAGTACCATGAATACATGTGCCTTAAAGACTCGTGTTTATAGTAAAATCCGGGCATCACGGATGTATGCAAATTAGTGCATGCGGTGCGGGAGGGGGGAGAGAGAGAGAAAAGGGGTTAACACGGCATAAGCTATACGGGGCAGCAGGGTAGAACAGAGCCACACGGTTTTCCTACCGTAGTAGGTTATTTTGTTGAGGACAAGTTAAACCTGACCACTCCTGTAAGATGCAAAAACTGTGGAATAAATTTTTTGTTACATCTTTTCACATCGGAGTCCCGTGGAGTTCTTT